>NC_056712.1:6856832-6864332 GCF_018831695.1 Puntigrus tetrazona | reverse complement strand
AGTGATTCTTCAAAAATCATTCTAATACGCCGATTATTGATCATTTTTATTATTTTTTCACTTTGAATAATGGACAATTCAAAAGAACGGTATTTATTTGAATCATAAATTTAACCACGGACCACAAAACCAGTCATAAGGGGACATTTTTTTTTAAAACTTAGATTTATACATCATCTGAAAGCTGAATAAATAATCTTTCTATTAATGTATGGCTAGGATATAACTATTTGAAGATGTGGAATCATATTGTTGCTTTAAAAACGGTCTTGGCCCTGTTGGGAAAAATCTTTGTTGTTTCCCTCCCAGGTTCAGGTCTGTCAATGATGAGACTTACTGTTAAATTTACTATCTTAATTAGTTTAATAAAGTCAGAATAATTGAGACTGAGCTCAGGATACAGAACAACAGCATCAAGGCATGCAGGGCAGTCCTGTATGCTCACACTACATTTCACACAATATTTATATTCTTGTGCTTGGGTCTTCCTCCCATTCAGGGTGTCCTTCACAGAACCAGGTGCAGTTGTTTCTTCTCGACCAGTAGATGAGCTCAGTAGTCTCCATATCTTGTTTCTGTAGATAAGACATTTTGTACAGCACATACACACATAATATCAAAATGGAAAAACACATAATATCAAATGGAAAAACACAGAGCCTTTATGAGGCCTGGGCACAGTGCTTCTATTGAGTAAAACCTGTAAAACATAAATCCTTTAAAACATAAATCCCACAGCCCCTCCAGACCTTTCCATGGGTCTAAGTGGGTGTTTACTTTATTCAGTTCGGAAGACATGAAATGAAGCGTGCTTATCCATAATAAAACATCCCTCAAAGGGTTAATAAAGGTGTCCTGTGGCGAATCCATGCATTTTTGTAAGATACATGTCAGTATTTTTCTCTCACTTCTGCTCACTGCGGTGACCGGATGACGTAAGGCGTATGCGTCGTGGCTTACATCGAAATCCTCAGACACTTTTCTTTACAAATCCTTGTTTTGTGCTTCAGATTCCTGACTGGCGTTTAGTTTTGTTCTTTCTTCGTGCTAGTCACTTAATCATGCAACACGTCTTGCGTCATCCACCGGAACTGGAGTGAGAAAAGTCTTTACTGTCACATTTGAGCAGCTTTAATGCGTCCTTCCTGAATAAACATTTATTTATTTTCTTTTCAAAACAAACATCTGAACGGTAATGTACATAACACACACACACACACTAAGTCCGCAGCGGCTACAGATTTAAACATCAGCAAGCCTTCTGGTTGCTTTGGTCTGCAAAAAGCTACGAGTCGCTTGCATCCTTCATTAAAGTGTGGTGTTTGATGTCTGTAGGCACTACAGGAGAGTTTTACTGCAGGCTCTAGATAAAGATCTGAGAGAAGAGATGAAGTACATCACAGCCATTATAGAGGACCAGCCCAAGAACTACCAAGTCTGGTAAGTCCACCTCAAACTACTGGAACGAATTAGAAGTTTGAGTAAAAGGTGAATGAACTAATAATTCAGTTAAGTTTAGATTTTCTCGTATTTTATTAGCACTCTAAGTCAAACAAAAGATGATCTGATTGTAAATATTAGCACTGCACAAGGATTAATCGTGAATTATTTTTATCCAAAATTAAGTTTTTGTTTGTGTGTGTACTGTACATATTTATTAAGTGTATATACATGCTCACACTTACAGTATATATTTTGAAAATATTCTAAATTTTTTAGATGTATATGTATATTCATATAATTTGTTATATATAAATGTATTTAAAATATAAATGTAGCATTTTTTTTTTAAAATATACATGCATATTTGTGTGTATGTGTGTATATGTATATATGTATATGTATATATATGTAATGTGCACACACACACAATAAATATACACTGTATGCACACATGTATTACGTAAACTACTACATTTATTAATTAGTTCGACAGCACTAGTAAATGTATCAGTCTTTCTGCTTTAAAATTCATTGTTACTTGTTGTTTGTTTGTAATTCTTTGGGAAATGCACTTGTTTCAAAGCAGGTTTGTTTTAATTAACAAATTAAATCAGAATCAGAAATGGCTTTTTATGCCAAACACACAAGGAGTAAAAATTCTAATTAATAAAGTCTAATTGTTACTAAAACAACCGTTTCAAAGCCATTTTAAGAGTACACCAGTAAGTCAAGCCCTGTTTTTTTGTTATTTTTATTATTTGTTAACAGATTGTTTAATTATACAGGCATCACAGGCGGATGGTGGTGGAGTGGTTGAACGACCCGTCCGAAGAGCTGCAGTTTATAGCAGAAATTCTTAGTCAAGATGCCAAGAACTACCACGCGTGGCAGCACAGACAGTGGGTCATCCAGGTACAGGTCCAGGTCCAGTGTGGTGCGTAAACGTTTGCTGATCTGCACGCGTGTTCATGACCCGACTCTGTGTGTGTCACAGGAGTATAAGCTGTGGGATGGGGAGCTGGAGTATGTGGAGGAACTGTTAGAGGAGGACGTGAGGAATAACTCCGCCTGGAATCAGAGACACTTTGTTATTAGCCACTCCAGCGGATACTCCGACCCTGCCATCCTCGACAGAGAAGTGCAGTGAGTCTCATTCATTACCCAATCGGAGCTTTTTTGCTCAAAGATAAATCGTGTAACTCCATGTGAACTGTGAAGATTTAAAAAGACCTTGAATAAATATTTCCTTTTACTTTTATGTCACATTTTTCAGGCTTTTGAAGTCGTGCTTTATGTATTTAACATAGATTATTCAAAAAATACATCCAAAAACATTTTAATCCTTTTTAATCACAGCCAAATTTTAAGAAAAAAAGTAATAATTGAGAATTAATAACAACATTTTTAAATGCTATTTTTTTTAATACATAATTCCAGCTTTACATCTCATAATTCTTACTTTTTTTTCCACTGGATATACACTTTATAGAATTAATTTAAAATGTTAATTGCAATTTTTTTATCTTCCAATTCAGACTTTTGCAGTTTTATATTGCACTGAATTAATTGAATTGCTGATTAATTGAAAGGAAAAAGTCTTTTTGCAAAAAAAAAAAAAAAAATCTAAATTACAAGTAAAAAAGCCAGAATTGCAAGTGAAAATAAGTGAAGAGATAAGAAGTGCAAAACATTTATGGATTTAAGTGAACTGGCTGTGCAATAGTTCTATAATGGTTCTATAACATTAACAAAAATGTATTACAAAGAAAATAAAAGCTGCTTATCTGAAGAGCATGCTAGTGTAGTTGCTCGTTGTGTGCAACATGGGAACGTTTATCTGGTTCCACCTTCTTTTAAAGAAACAGTTTGTGTATAATTTGCACATTAAAACCATTCAGTGCAGCTCTTTCTCTCTTTAGGTACACCCTGAAACAAATAAAGAAAGCTCCTCACAACGAGAGTGCTTGGAACTATTTAAAAGGGTAAGTGTTGCGATTTCCAAACTGATAGAAACAGCCCGTGAAGTCATTCAAGTCAACCAGCAGATGGCAGATTCTCTCCATTAACGGACATAGATGCGTTGCATAAAAACAGTTTATGAATGTTTGACTATATATATTTGTAAAAACATGGATTAGTAAGTGTTTGCCAAGGCAAGCATCACCATTGTTGTTGCTCATACGTGGAAATAAATATATGTATAATATTTGCATAAATCGAAACATTGCGCATATATTGTGATTTGTCTCAAGCATCCGTTTTGTGGCTCAGGATCCTACAGGATGGTGGCCTTTCCTCATATCCTGGCCTGCTGAATCAGGTGTCAGAGCTTCAGGACACGTATAGTTCTCCATATCTCACTGCTTTCCTGGTCGACCTCTACGAAGATGCTCTGGAGACCAACAACTCCAGCTATGACCAGCAAGATACACTCAACAAGGCTTTGGAGGTGAGCTGTGATTTTGTATGTAGAGAAAACGGTAGCCATGTTTACATAAAGATCTCTATATATGTATATGTGTGTATATATATATATATATATATATATATATATATATATATATATATATATATATATATATATATATATATATATATATATATATATATTAGGCTGGGCGGTATGACGGTATATATCGTTACATGAATGAAATGTGTACCGTAAAAGATTTTTTTATTTCGTGTATACCATGAAATGTAAATAAGTGGGCGTGGCCAACATACAGCGCCAGCACGCTGTGAGGCTGAGACCGGTCAAACCGCTGAATGCAAGATTGAAGGATACGCTGGGAGGTTGTGAAACATGGAAAAGGAGAAACGAACAGAGAACTCGTCATTAAAAGAGGTGCAACGTCTGTTGTGTGGACTTGGTTCGGGTTTGCAAAATCTGATAACGAGCAGAAAAAGCGTGATTTGCTAACTGTGTCATGCTAATGTACTCCTAGCAGCGTAGCACAAGCAATCTGTTTTACCACCTTAAAAAAACACCCACCACAAAGCTAAAAGATGCAAGCAAGCGGCCCGTAAGCCAAAAAGAAAAATTTACCTCAGGTTTAAACCACTTTGTCTTTTACCAAAGCCGTGCCGTATGGAAAAAGCTCAAAACGATGGAAAGAAATAACCCATGCAATTACGATGCTTATTTGCAAAGACATGTCCACCAGTTTACACTGTGAAAAGAAGGGTTTTGAGACCTAATCAAAACCCTTGATCCGCGCTTATGTAATGCCGAGCCGCAAGCACTTTAGCAAAGTTGCGTTGCCAACAACGTACAGAGAATGCCGACTGAGAATTGAACAGGAGCTCAGTAATGTTGAATACTTTTACAATTTTTTTTTTACTTCATATTTTCAACAAGAAGTGATCACTTTCAATTTTTTCATAAAAGAATTGTAATTGTTTATATTTTGTATTTTTGAAGGAAAAAACTGTTTGATATTTCCTTAAAGTGTTTACATATATTTTCATATTTAAGTTTTCTTTTCCTGTTATTTACTTGAGATATATTTTATATCTGTGAGATGTTACTTTAGAAAAATTTGTCCACATCATATTTTGTTTACTATATTTATAAGGTTAAAAATAAAATACAAAATAATCAAATAAGATCAAGTCCTTTTCTTTTCTTAAATATTCAAACTTATTTATTATATAAGGCCCTTTTGTACATTTTTTGGAATAACTACCCATTTAAAAAACTATATCGTGAAAGATATCGTTATCGTGAAATAAAATTTCTCATACCGTGAAATAAAATTTTGTCATATACCAGCCTAATATATATATATATATATATATATATATATATATATATATATATATATATATATATATATATATATATATATATATATATATATATATAGTTCAGCTAAAAAGGCAAATTTGCTGAAAGTTTATTCACTCTCAGGCCATCCAATATTTAGTTGTTTGTTTCTTCATCAGACTAGGTTTGAAGAAATGTAGCGTTACATCACTTGCTCATTAATGGATCCTCTGTAGTGAATGGGTGCCGTTGGAATGAGAGTCTAAACCAGGGGTGTCCAAACTTGGTCCTGGAGGGCCGGAGCCCTGCAGAGTTTAGATTCAACCCTGCTAAAACACATATACTCTGTATGTCTGAAGTACTTGATTAGCTGGATCAGGTGTGTTTAATTAGAGTTGGCGCTAATCTCTGCAGGACACCAGGCCTCCAGGACCGAGTTTGGACACCCCTGGTCTAAACAGTTGATAAAAACATCACGGTAATGCTCAAGTAATTCACACCGCTCCAGTCCATAAATAAATGTCTTGTGATGCAAAAAGCATTTGTAAGAAACAAGTCAAGATTTTTAACCTAAACCTTTGCATTGGACTTGCAGTTATGGTTTAAGGCAGGGTGTCAAACTCAATTCCTGGAGGGCCGGAGCCCTGCAGAGTTTAGATTCAACCCTGCTAAATCACATATACTATGTATGTCTGAAGTACTTGATTAGCTGGATCAGGTGTGTTTAATTAGGGTTGCATCTAAACTCTGCAGGGCTCCGGCCCTCCAGGAATTGAGTTTGACACCCCTGGTTTAAGGCATCGATTGATTGATGGACTGGAGTGGCGTAGAATACTTGTAGTCTATTGTGATGTTTTTATCAGCTGTTTAGGTTCTGATGGCACCCATTCACTGCAGAGGATCTATTGGTTAGTAAGTAATGCTGAATTTCTCCAAAACTGATGAAGAAACAAGGTCATCTATATTTGGCTTGAGGGCGAGTAAATGTTCAGCAAACAATTTGTGTATTAACTTGTGTATTAATTTTCCCCCAAAAAGATACAAGTAAACTATGCACACTTGTTCTATGCTACCCGCCTGCATACAGTCGCATGGCATTTGTGTAAATGCATTTATGTCAAAGCATACATCAGATACTGATATTAATGTGCATGTAAACAAAGTCGCTGTGAAGTTTTAGTTTTGTGTGAATAACCCCTTATAAATGGCTGCCTTTGAGGTAAATAACAATATTCACAGCGACTTCAAATAATTAATTAATCACCAAAGCATATTAATGAAGCAGAACTGCTGTTGTAAAACTTTACAAAACTTACATAATGTGCCCGTGTGCAACGTTACTGTAAGAAGTGAACGCGGATAACACCGTCAAACGCTGGGAGTCTAAATCATAAATATTTCATTAGCCCGTATCACATGTAAAGTGTTCTAATAAAGAATTTTAGTTTTAATTCTTTGGTGTAATGATTATGTTTCATCTCTTTTAGCATGTAGGTTCGCTCACAGATATCTATATTTCATAGAATCTGTTGAATATTTCACGGTTTGGCGGTTTGTACAAAAATAGACATCATCCGCATCCAGTGATTAAGGTAATTAGAGATTTTGGAATCTGTCTTTAGCTGAAAGCGCTTGTCTTTAAATATTAACTCAACACAGCTTTAATAGATGTTGATTAATAATTTATCTGTGGTTCCGTACCAATAAACAAAACGAATATAAAACAAAACATGGCCGCCTCTGCACGTCAAAGAGCTCGTCTCCACCATAAAGGAAGGAAAATCGGGACAGAGAAAGTATTATTCGCCTCTTGAGTATTTCTCTGTGACAGGCCTTGTTTTCCTCCAGAAACGTGCGGATGTTGCGTGTGCGTTGAGGTTAATGAGATTTCGTCGCTGTGGGTTCCTCATCCCGTTCTGCGATGATGATGGAGTTGAAAATTACTTTGTTTTCAAATTGAGGCCACGTGCATTTGTATGTGTTAAAAAACCGCTTCAACCTTTCAGCCGCAGTCAGACTCACACGCACATGAAATGAAGAATACGGAAGCTGTCAGAGGAAAAAAAGTATCTTTGGATATGAAACAAACGGCAAGACGAAAAATAAGAACTTTGTCGGAATAAGGGGGTTGGGGTTCAGCGAGTCACACAGTTCTAAGGACGCTCTCGTACCTGGCTCGTTTGGTTTATAACCTGCTGCAGTTATCTCTTAGTTTGGTTCGTTTTCAAACTGTATCTTAATTCATAATGGGAAATACCATGTCTGATTATGTGGGTGTTCTCCAAAACAGG
>NC_056712.1:6739332-6836832 GCF_018831695.1 Puntigrus tetrazona | reverse complement strand
CTTGGTTGCCGTCCAAGGCCTTATAGTTCCTCATAATGTTTCTTGTGTTCACAGAAGCGGCCCTGACTGTCCTTCCTTTACAGCTCTCCCTGACTCGCTATGGGCCTTACACAAGGATGATGTTGGCCTCGTGTCCTGTGTACCATACGAAGACTTAATACAGGCCTGTCGTCTTCCTAGTTTGTTGTCCATCATCAAAACTAAGGGCCATTCTGTCCTTGATACCCTTGAGGCTAGAGGTAACACTTTAGCTGACCATGCAGCCAAAACTGCTGCAGCATCTGGATTGATTCCATCATGGTTGTCTGTCTCTGCTGTTTCGACATCTGTTATGACTAGTAATATGTTACCTGACATAGATATTTGTGCTATACAGGCGGCTGCTACAGAAGCGGATGTGGCGCTTTTGGATCTCTGAGGAGCGCCAAAGAATGACAACGGTATTTTGGTTGACTCTTCCGGCCGTGTTTGTGTGCCAGCCTCCTGTGCCCCGTTCTTGGTAAGAGAGTTTCATGGTGTCACACACCGCGGCCGAAGAGGGGTATTGGATGAAATGACCAATTTTTTGTGCATCCAACATTTAGCCACATATGTTAATTCCACTTTAGACAGGTGCATGGTTTGTGCTATGAATAATTGTTCTAAACCTTTGGCGTCGCATCAACAGCTCCTCTGCCAGAGGGCCCATTGCAACAATGGCAAGTAGATTTCACACATCTACCTAAGAGGGGCCCATACAAATACCTATTGGTGTTTGTGGACAAATTTTCTAGATGGGTGGAGGCGTTTCCATGCCCAAAGGAAGACGCCCCACTGTGGTAACGATATCTACTCAAAGAAATAATTTCTAGATATGGTATACCACTCGCCATAGACTCTGATAAGGGCCCTGCCTTCGTGTCTAAAGTACTAATGAACCTAATGAAAGAATTGCAGATCACGTGGAGACACCACATTCCATATCATCCTCAATCATCTGGTATAGTCGAAAGGGCAAATCGTACTATCAAAGATAAATTACGAAAAGCAATGCAAACGGTCGGTCACCAAGACTGGACCTCACTGCTACCCGTTGTCCTGGCAGAAATGAGAATGTCACCCCATAAGGGTCTCAAAGGTCTATCACCATATGAGATGGTGATGGGACGCCTTTCCCGCGCCTTGGAGAAAGGGAGGGTGTGTTTTGGGAGATGGGGGATGTGATGTCCATATGAGTGAATATGTGCAGTCACTGATTGAAGCTCTCCACAAGAATTGGAGCAAAATGCATTCGAGTTCAGCACCTATGCCAATTGACATGACTCACCCTTTTCAAGTGGGTGACACAGTATTAGTGAAAATTCTTAAAAATGGGAGACCCATTGGACAAAACAAAATATAGTGCTCCTACCAAAATTGTTGCTGTAACTCGAACCACCAGACTAACTGATTCTTTTCCACAGTGGATCCATGCAACCAGGCGGAAAATGCATAAATCAGCAATATGAATGTCTAATAGTTTTCTGACCAGATTGTTATTAGCCGTCAACACCTGAACAAGGGGCCACTCTTGTAGGATCATTGATCACTACTGTCACGGGACGGGAGGGGCTGGACGGTGCGCATTACTGGACTGACGACTTCTTACGTAGATTGGTTGCTATTGCACAACAGAGGAGCTGAACACGCAGCGCTGTTGCTGACATAGAAACTGACTGCACATATCCTTTGATTATATTATTTAATTATTATTTGATCAGAATGCAGCTTCTGTTAGTATTCATGATTTTTGTATCATTACAATGTGTGAACTGTGTTTTACCTATTGATAATTTGTTCTGGCAATATGCCAATTGGACAGCTAGACATCACACCAATGAGTCATGTTATGTCAGCAAATCATGTCATCAACTGTATCAGTGTCCATGCCTGTCATGCCTCAAAACAATATAACAACTGTATGTAGATCGCTTAATAGCTGGAAGCCTGCCGTTAACTGTGATGGGTGGAGCGGCTCAATGACATCAACAAAGGTTCCTTTCCTGAAGGAACATCTTGGGATAAGGCCAATGTTTCAGAGTTATCTTACCCTGTTCAGATATTCCAGCATACCTCACAGCATAAGAAACAGTACCACAGGTTGAAGAGATCTGTAGCTGATGACGTCCCTGAGGAACATCAACTCTCAACTAAATGGCACCGGTTCTGGACCTCTTTGGTGCCCACGTATGGTGTCAGTGATCTGTGGCATCAGACCGAAGTTCTGCACTACCGTCTGGCTAAATTTGTTAATGACACCACAATTGGATTAGACGGAGCGCGGAGGGAGCTGGGTGCTCTGCGTCTGATGACCACACAGAATCGACTAGCCCTGGACATGTTGCTAGCAAAAGAAGGCGGAGTATGTGCTCTGGTTGGTGACCAGTGTTGTACGTACGTCCCAACTGAGGACGAACCTGCTGGTGCTGTGGGCCATGCTGTGAAGGAAATGAAAAAGGTTGCAGAAGACTTGTATGATGATGAACAAAAGATACAGGACTGGGGGTGGGGTATTTTACATCACCTGTTTGGCTGGATGACTCCTTTCTTTACTATGCTTGTACCAATTTTAATAATCGGTTTTGCTGTATGTGTTTTTGGACCATGCATTATGAGATGTTTGATGGATCGTGTGTATGCCACAATTGACAGTATGACAGGTCCTCGTTATACGCCAATGGCCAGAAATTAGGCTTTTCAGCCTAAAAGAGGGGACTGAGAGAATTAATTCTCTATTACTGTGTGTGTGTGTGTGAGCAAGGTATGACAATTGTTCTAGTCCCTTTTCGCCCTGCAGGTATAGTTTCAGGTTACTCTACTAACTCTGTAGTCTTTCATTCCTTATATAGACTTGCTTTGTCTCTAGTCTGCTAATTTTGTGAATCTTCAACCCATATATGGAGTTGTCTTTTGTGCTCTCCGTAGTGGGCAGTTGAGGCCTGTCCAGCTATGCAATAGAGGTCAACACCCCATAAGGGCTATATAAGCTGATGGTTTACTCTCTGTGTTAAGCTGCATTCTGAATAAACCAGATTTGATTTCACTCGTGTGGTTTGTTTCGACTGCTGCTTCCAGGCGCCTGAATTTGTTCTGTACTGCTGATGAACAGACACAGGGGGACGCATACACTGAAGAAGAGAAGTTCGCAGAGAGTTGTCTGCAGTCCTTCATCATCCAAAGGCTGCTGCTTTAGGATAGAGTACAGAGTTTTCTTGATGGTACGTACAAGCCTCTCCCATACTCCTCCATGATGAGGTCCTGAAGGAGGATTAAAGCTCCATTTAATTCCCTCATTCAGCATTGCGTGTTTGATTTTACTATGATTCAACTGAGCAAGACATTCTCGAAGTTCTCTCTCTGCTCCTACATAATTTGTTCCATTATCTGATATCATTTCTTGAACTTGGCCTCTTCTACATATGAACCTTCTCAAAGCCATGATGCAGGAATCGGTATCCAAAGAATATGCCATTTCAAGATGGATGGCCCTACTCACCAAGCATGTAAACAACACTCCGTATCTTTTCACCAAGTTCCGGCCCCTTTTTACCTCCACTGGACCAAAATAATCAGTACCTACACATGTAAATGGAGGAGAATCACAAGTTAGACGACTTAGAGGCAAATCTGCCATTTTTTGTTCCATCACCGGAGCATTCCAGCGTCTACAAAGTAGACAGTTTCTAATTAACTTTCGAGCAGCAGAATTGGCATAAACTATCCAAAATCTCTATCGAAGCTTAGAGAGAATCTGATTCTTTCCACAACGGCCTGTTGTCTGGTGAATATGATTTAAAACCAATGTGGACAGATGACTTTTTTTGGCAAAATAGCTTGATGCTTCAAATCTTCAGGCATTGACATTTTATGCAGCCTTCCACCAACTCTTAAAATACCATCCTCCAGAAAGGGGTCAAGTTTGTAGATGCTGCTCCCTTTTTGATAGTATGTCCTTTCTTCAGAGAACCAATTTCAGATTGAAACGATTGCTGCTGAACAAAACATTCCAACGCCTTCTCAGCTTCAATAAGGTCATTAACTGAAAGTTCTTTATCTCCAAAGTCTTCTTTTACTTCAGTTTTCCTGTCAGAATTATGAGGGTCTGATAAATGTGCATCCCTTCTCTTTTGACTTAGTAACAACAACATCCTTTTAAACTTCAGGATCCATGCAGTAGCCCTTTTTAGGCTTTTCCAGGAAGAGAAATGCTCAATGAACTTGTTGACAGGATCAAGATCCCTTGTCAGAACTGTAGTAAAGGCTAAGGCTTCCTTCTTTATCTCTGAATCATCTCCAGATCTCTTAATTTGTTCCTCTGGAAAGAGAGGCCAATTTGATTCAGACAGAACAAGAAATTCTGGACCATTCCACCATCTGTCTGAACCAAGGAATGAATCAATCGAAAGGCCACGTGATGCAGCATCTGAGGGATTCAAAAATCCATTGACATAGTGCCACTGAGTTTTCTCAGACAAGTCCCGTATCTTTCTCACTCTATTTGCAACATAGGTTTTGAATCGTGTTGTATCATTAAAGATGTATTTCAAGACAGATGTACTATCTGTCCAGAAAACAGATTCCAAAAGTGGGATTTCAATCTCTCTTTTGAGCATCCTGTCAACCTGAGCAGCAAGGACTGCAGCTGCCAACTCAAGCCTAGGGATGGTGACTGGCTTTAATGGGGCAACTCTGGCCTTACCCAATACAAAGGCAACATGAACAGCACCACTGATGTTAGTAAGTCGCAAATAGCTAGCTATCCCATACCCTACCTCGCTAGCATCCCTAAAATGATGGAGCTGGGCTGCTTGTACTTCACCAAAATTTGATGGTTTGAAACATCTGTGAATACTCAAGTTGTTTAATTTTCCCAGGTCCTCAAGCCATCTTTTCCAGGGTTTCATTAACCCATCTGGAATCTTGTCATCCCAGCCACAGGTGACTCTGCAAAGTTCCTGTTGTATTCTCTTTGCAGGGAGAATCAATGGAGCAAGAAACCCAATCGGATCGTAAATAGAGTTCACAGTTGAAAGAATAGTCCTCCTGGTGGACTGTTGCTCCTTTAAGTTAATCTTAAAATAGAAAGAGTCTGTTTCAGTACTCCAATGAATTCCAAGAGCTCTTTCCATAGGAAGCTTTTCTTTGTCAAGATCCAACTCTTTAACTTCTTTGGCCTTCTCCTCATCTGGTATTGAAGCTAGAACAGGACGACTGTTACTAGTCCATTTTGTTAATCTGAATCCACCGGTGGCGCAGACAGCTCTTAAATCTTGAATTTGTGAAATAGCAGCCTCTTCATTGGGTAAGGAAGCAAGGCAGTCATCAACATAAAAATTTCTTCTAATGGTATTAAGCACCTCCTTACTAACTCTACCCTCATTGTCCTCTGCAGTTTTCTTCAATGCATAGTTTGCACAACTAGGTGAAGAGACAGCACCAAAAATGTGCACCAACATTCGATACTCTGCCAGTGGTTGACTAATGTCACCCTTAGGCCACCACAAGAATCTCAAAAAGTCAACATCATCAGGTGTGACTTTAACCTGATGAAACATTCCTTC
Organism: Puntigrus tetrazona; assembly: GCF_018831695.1. Taxonomy (NCBI): domain Eukaryota; kingdom Metazoa; phylum Chordata; class Actinopteri; order Cypriniformes; family Cyprinidae; genus Puntigrus; species Puntigrus tetrazona. The sequence continues at coordinate 6,831,253 of NC_056712.1, read as the reverse complement.
GATATCTGCCATGACTGCCACAGGTTCTTGACGGAATCAAAGTATAACTCCAAGCAGGCTATTTGAAAGGTCAGGACCCTGAAGAAGCTCTTGGTTTAAAGATGTTCCTTGAAATGAAGACCCACAGTTGAACACAACTCTAATTTTCTTCTTTCTCTTATGGTACACACCATGATGGGGTATGTACCACACTTTTCCAAATGTTCCCGACAGTTGATTTACTGGTACCTTTTCAGCATGCCCTTTTTCCAAGACGTCACTCATAAAGTCTTTATAATCAGCAAAAAACACCTCATCTCTTTGGAATCTCTTCATGAGGGTATTAGCTCGCTGTTCAGCTACCCCTCGGTTATTAGGCAGACTGACATTTTCTTGACGGAATGGAAGTCGAAGTTGATAGTGGCCATCCTGTTTAATTACCGAATCTGCAGCAAGTTTGAGAAATATCCTATCCTCAACTGAATGTTCAGACTTCTCCTCACAGGCCTTTTCAGGAAAATCATGATTTAGCTGGTTCACAAGAAGCTCTTCTAAACTGGAAATTGAAATTCTGTTACAGAACACCTTTAGTCCTTCATCTTTCCTTATAGATGGGCTTCTGCCCAGTGGGCCATTAATAAGCCATCCTAACTGAGTCAAGACTGCATAAGGTCCATCTCCTTGACTATTAATGACCCTCCATGGCTCTATAAGTTTTGGAGCATTAACTCCTGTTAACAAATCAACTTCCGCATTAATGGTGTCCAAACTGACCTCTTTAAGATACGTCCAGTGCAGAATATCCTCTTCAGTAGGAATGTTCTCTTTGCCAACTGGTATACGAGCTTGAGTGAAAACCTCTGGAAGGGGCCAAAAGTTGTTGCAATTAAGATTGCTTACTTCTAACCCATTCAATTTATATGTACAGATTGGTCTCTCTTGGCCCATAGTCCTGAGTAGAACTTCCGTCTTCCTTCCTCTCACACACAACCTTTCCATTAGGCTTTCTGTACAGAACGTAGCAGAGCTTCCAGGATCAAGAAAGGCATAGGTTTGTATTATTTTACTTCCATTACAAGCCTTAATCTTTACCGGTACAATTGCAAGTTTATGGGACCAACCTCTGCCTGCTCTGTTGACACCATGGCTATTGTAATGGAGTTACTGTTGCCTGTTAGAGTAGGCTCTTTGCCATCCTTACTATTCTGGCAATTGTGTTGCCCTTTAAGGGACATCTTAACATGGAGTATTGTTGGATGCTTTTTGTGACAGGTTTTGCAATCCAGACGTTTCCTGCATATTTTGCTCATGTGTCCTTTTAGAAGACATGCAAAGCACAATCCTTTACCTTTTAGGAAATCCACCTTTTCTTGATGAGATTTTAATGCCATCTGATGACATGATTCCAATGCATGATTGCCAAAACAAAACAAACAGGGAGAGTGAAGTGCAATATCTTTAGTGTCTGAACCTTCTTCCTCTTTCATACTGGGTGTTATTGGGGATACAGAAGTAGCAAAGCTTTTCTTACTGCCAGACTTCAGAGGACGAAACTCAGTTTTAATACACTTTGTTAAGGAAGTAAGGTCTTGAATATTCCCAAAGACGGGATCTTGCAGTATTTTTGCCTGCCTTTCAATGAAAGCAACAACATCCTGGAATTTAGCTCTACTGTGTGTTCTTTCTAGAATGTCACATGCAGTATTTCTCCACCTTTCACGCAATTTATATGGAAGCTTAGATATTATTTGCTTTAGGTTGGAAGGCAAATCAAGATCAAACAGATTAAGGAGGTCTTCAGCAGCATTACAACAACCTCTTAAAGTGCATAAGCATGAAGAGCCTTTCCATCATCACCCTTGATACTACTCCAATTTAAGGCCTTCTCCATATAGGCACTTGTGATCTTTATTTCATCACCAAAATGAAGTTTCAAAAGCTTCTTGGCTTCAGCATAGCCCCTTCTAGCATCCATGTGCAAAAAGGTTCGGACAAGTTCTCTTGACTGACCAGAAGTGAACTGTTCCAGATAATAAAGTCTATCCCTGTTGTTGTCAGTCTTATCTTCAATGCCATATTCAAATGCTTGCATAAAAGATCGAAAACTTAATGGATCTCCATCAAATACTGGAATCTCTCTAGAGGGGAGTAAAGAGTGTTTTTGTTGCAAGATCAAGAGTTCAGTGATGTCATTCTGCCTCTGTGCCACATTTGAAAGATTCATACTTGTAGGTCCAACACCTTTATCATTGGCAGATGGATTTTGAATTGGTATAGCAGACCTGTCAGATTTTGATTCTGTGCTCCCAACATTATACTTTGTACAACTTTATAAGGTTTCCTAGGTTGAAGCATCCTTTGCAATGGGTTTTTTGGGATAGCTCCAAGCTGAACAAACTCAAAAGATGGTGATGCTCCTGATGGTGTTTGCTCCGGAATTACTGTCTCCTTAAAATTCTCAACATCATCCTTTGCAAAATACCTATTCATTTCATCTTTAGGTTCATAAGATTGATGAGAATTGACAGAACGAGCATGTAGACTTGGACTTAAATTTGTTTCAAAGTCTTCTAAAACCTTCAGTTTAGCATCGTTTGCAGCTAAGTCACATTCCAAATTGGCTGATTCCAGTTTCATATTCAAAGCAGCCTTTTCCATTTCAAGAGCATGTTTTTGCTTCAATGCAGCTTTGCGAGCCAGAAGAGCTGCTTTATCAGCACCCGCCTTTATCCTCATTGATGATACTGAAGATGACATACTTGAGCTGTGAGAACTTTGCGACTTATGTGAACTTTTGGACACATTTGAAGCACTATCATTCGGCTCAATAAGTGTTTGTGGATCCTTCTGATCAATCTTCCACCTCTCCAGCTCATTCAAAGTTTTCAAAGGTAGCCATTTTAGGCTCAAACCAGTCAATGCGCTCCTTTTCTCTGATATCATCAGGTAGTTGCTCCTGCACAAGCTTATGAGCAGTCTTGAATTCATTAAGTGCCACATAGAATGCCTCCACTCCTTTGTTTATTGATTCCAGATCATCACCAACAGCAGTCAAAGTTTTCACTTCATTCATCCTACGTGTGCACACACCAAGTTTTCCCCTACGCATAGAACTGAGGGATGCAATGCTTTGTTCAATCTCAACACCTTCATTTTGAGACATCTCATCAGCCATGCTTGACACAAGCAAACATCCAAACAAACAATCCAAATTCAAATCTCCATAAACTCAGCAGGCCACAATATGCACACAAGCATCAACTTCTTGTTTCAGAATTTGATCCACCTTCTCAACCATAGCTTCTTAGAAATAAACACATCAGTTACTCACGAATTGGATGAGTTTCTGAATCCCTTGAGCTGCTGATGCCTTCCAACAATAGCTTGGTATTCCAGACACAGGCCTTGTTTGGGCCTACCACATGCTTGCATGTCCTTCCTGGAAGTTTTTTGACTAATGTAGCGGCTTCCTATTCGTTTATACTTCCGTGCGGGAAAGTAAAATTGACGCCGCTCCCAGAAAATTGTTTGATTGAAACTGGTGTTTATTGTAACAAAGGAATTAATACTTAAAAAATAAAAATCAAACTGTGATTTGAAAGAGTTGATATGCAGGTCAAAAAACTGTTTCCCTTCCACCCCCTCTTGCCACATCACTTCCTGTTTAAGATGGCTACCCACAGGAAATGCCAAAATGGATGTAATTAACCTTAACCACCACAAGAGGCATACCTAAAATAACACATACAAACATGCAATCCACATAAACAACTTCATGGCACCTACACACACACACACATATATATATATATATATATATATATACACACACATATATATATATATATATATATATATATATATACACACACACATATATATATATATATATATATATATATATATATATATATATATATATATATATATACACACACACACACATATATATATATATATATATATATATATATATACACACACACACACACACACACATATATATATATATATATATATATATATATATATATATATATACACACACACACATATATATATATATATATATATACACACATACACATACATACACATATACATATACATACACATACATATATATACACATATATATACACATATACATACATATATGTATATATATATATATATATATATATATATATATATATATATATATATATATATATAGCTAAACAATAATATACTTAATGTACAACACAGTTTAAAAATTTGGGGCAATGTTTAAAAACGTTAAGCTTTTATTCAGTTAATATGCATTCATTTATAAAAGTGAAGACAAGGATAATTTTACAAAAGACAGATTTTGGTAACATCTATTTGCTTATTTCCATGCATGTTAAAATAACATTAGCCGTTCGTTAGTGCTAATTACATGCATATTAATTCCTTATTCTACATACATTTTTTGCACCCCTAATCCTACCCAATACCTAAATTTAACAAACTACCTTACGATAAGCAGCTAAATAAGAAATTACTGAGGGAAAAGTCGTAGTTAATAGTTAGTGTTACCTATTCTAAAGTGTTACCAAGATTTTTTTTTTAAATAAATGCTGTTCTTTTAAACTTCAAGAGAATCCCTGAGAAAAATAGCAGGAAAATCTTAAACAACAAAAGTTTCTTGAGAAGCAAATATTACAATGATTAGCATAATTACAATAATTTTTGAAGGCCCATGTGACACTGAAGACAGGAGAAATTATGCTGAAATTTCAGTTTTGCGTCACAGGAGTAAAGAGCACATTCACTGTAAGATTATTTCACAATATTAGTTTTTATTGTATTTTTAATTAAATGCATCATTGGTAAGTATAAAGAGACTCATTTGAAAATAATAACATCGAGTAAATGTCTTAAACAGTGATTTAGAACAAAGAGAAGCTAAAAAGTTTAGGCATAGTCAGATTGCAGACTGCAAATTTGCCCAAAAGCAAATCAAAACCAGGGTTAAGGGACAAATTTGTTACCTTTGTTCAATATTTTAACATTTTATATTGATGTTCACACTGATAGTGATTTGTATACATCTGAAGTCAATTGTTATTACCATTAATAATTTATTTGTGGTGACAAGGGCTCATTGCTTTGCTGTCAGGACAGTACAGGTATGAAAAAGTCTGTCCTTTCTGGCTTGCAGTGAAGGATATTTCTACTTCATTAACTTAAGCTACTGTTTGCTATTACGAATCATTTTTTTGTTGCAAAGCACAGGCCGTATTTACTCTGACTTCAGCAGACATCTGCAGGCTGAGACCGGGGTCAAAGCAGGACAGCTTCCCTAAAGTACAAGGGGGTAATGATCCTCGTTCAAGGGCACTCATCTGATGAAGAGCCCGGTGGCAGGATCTGAAGTGTTTATGGTGCAGCGCCCTGGCAATGAGACCTTCCTGCTGTAGCATTAGAACATTACAGTATTTGGCACATCAGAGAAAGAGAACAAGTTAGAATAGCGAATTTGGATCGGAAATCCAAATAGCTGACTAAAAAGAAATCCTTATTTTGCATAATGGACTTTGTTTCTTAAACACACAGCTTTTCGCTTCACAAGGCATTAATTGATGGTTGAGTCATGTGGATTACTTGTGGATTATTCTGATGTTTCTGACTTTCATTCTGACGGCACCCAATCACTATAGACCCGTTGATGAGCGAGTGATGGAATGCTACATTTCTCCAAATCGGTGAAGAAACAAACCTTACTTTAAACAAAACTATGGTATTGCTACATGTTACACACCCTGAAAAACAAAACTGGAAATATTTCCATAAACAGTTAGTTAGTTGCATGGCCATTTATGAAGACATGTAGCTAATAAAGTGAAGTAATGTTTAATATATCGTCCTAAACTTTTTGCTTAAATGGAATAGTTTACCCAAAATGGAAAATGTGCTAGTTCGCCAAACTAATTCTTAAGACACAGTCTTAACATGGTGACTATGTTTAGCTGGCCCCCCGAACACAAATTGCTATATTTTTGAAATTACCACATTCATGGCACAGAAAGGTAGTAAGGATATTGATAAATAGTCCATGTGACTTGAAAGATTATGTGTATCTTTAGTCATAATATATAGGCGAGCCAACCAAACTAATGTGCAGTTATGCACAATGTGTAACAGACTTCAGTGGCTCAGCCTGAATAAAGTAGTTACTTTTTGTTGTTCATTTATGGTTGAACCACTGATGTCAGACTATTTTAACAATGTCCTTGCTACCTTCCTGGGCCTTGAACTTGGTAGTTGTGTTGTTGTCTATGCAGCGACAGAAGGATATTATGATTTCATCAAAATTATCTTAATTTGTATTCCAAAGATGAACAAAGGTCTTTTTTTATTTGAACATGAGATTTCTAGGCGCAGCTGTGGGCCAGAGGAGGTCCGGTTTGGTGACCAAAGGATCTCGTCTCTGCTTTTTGCAGATGATGTTGTCCTGTTGGCTGCATCTAGCCAGGACCTACAGCATGCGCTGGGGCGGTTTGCAGCCGAGTGTCTGCGGCTGAGATGAGAATCAGCACCTCTAAGCATGAGGCCATGGGTCTCAGTCGGACAAGGTTGGCTTGCCCCCTTCAGTTGGTGGGGAGTTCCTGCTTTAGGGTGGAGGAATTTAAGTATCTTGGGTTCTTGTTCACAAGTGACGGAAGGATGGAACGAACAAACGAGAGAGATCGACAGATGGATCGGTGCAGCTTCTGTAGTAATGCTGTCAACGTACCAGTCTGTCATGGAGAAGAGGGAGCTGAGCTGCAAGGCGGTCGATCTACATTCCTACTCTCACCTATAGTCATGAGCTCTGGGTCACGCTGGAGGGATTATGTGCCTCTGAGTTTCCCCGGAAGAGCTGGAGGAAGTGTCTGTTGAGAGGGAAGTCTGGGCGTCCCTTCTTAGGCTGGTGTACCACGACCCGGCCCCGGATAAGCGGTAGAAGATGGATGAATGGATAGCTTGATTTAGATGTTAATATTTCAGAGCTGCTCTGTTGGGGGTGCGTTTAAGCACATATCAGATTGATATTGATATTTCTACACAACGCTGCTCAAGGTCATAAAAACAAAATGCTGCCAAAATATTTTCACCACAAATTCAGAAAAGAAAAGAGCAGTCAAGTTGGCTCTTGTAAGCAAGTGTTCTTGAACCAGAGCTCTGGAGCTTAATTGAGATGCACTATAGTGTGAGAAAAGAGGATTGTATCTCATTTCCAGATGTAGACAGCCTCCGGACATCGACCGTTCACAGAAAGAAAACAGTGCCTTCCAATTCACACCGAGAGAGCTGCAGAATACAGAGAAGAAAGAGTCAAGGATAGGGGCTCACCGAAAGGTAACTTTCCTTTGAACTTTGCTGCATCTTCACTCAGGAAAACTTGAAAGGAATGAGGTTCAGTTGCAGCTGGATGATTTTTGGTGTTCGACAAGATGTCAGAGGCAAGTGACGGTGATGACTATTAAACCTGTGACAGTGACCAGCTTGTGGGTTACTGAGAGATTTGGCCCCTGGGACTATCTGATAAAAGAGGTAGATGTTCTGTTCTGTCCTTTTCTATTCTGATTTACTTCCTTTTTTTAAATTCTTTGACCACATCAGAACTGTCTTTAAGTAAAAATTCTTCTTATGGTTACTTTTATGTCTGTGTTCAGAATGGAACATAAGCATTGTGCTGTGTATATACAGGTGCATATCGAAAAAATTTGAATATGAAAAAAAACTCATTTCATTATTTTTAGTAATTTATTTTTAAAAGTGAAACTTCCATATGTTCTATATTCATTACATGTAAAGTAAAACATTTCACCTTTTTTATTATTTTGATGTTTAGAGCTTAGAACTCAAAGTCAAGAATCCAGCATCTCAAAATATTAATAGCTAATCTGTTCAAGCAAACATTCAGTTTAAATTAATATCAACTAAAAACAAATTTGATATTTTCGTGACTGCAGAAAATACCTTCTTATAGTATGAATGCATTAGAACATGTAAGGGTCAAAATTGTAAAGGAACTTTTATTTGCAAGGCATAACCAGAAACTGATGTAATTTGTGCACGAATTGCATTGCCTCGTTGGTGAGGGTCCAGATGAAGTCTTACATTAAAATTCTTGATGGTTTAAATGGTTTTCAACTTGCGCTCATGTTCTTCTGGTATGAAGAGTGATGAATTACAAAGATGTCCTGATCACTGGGAGTTTCCTCTCAGGTAGAAGGTGAAAAGAGCTAAGAGAGAGATCTACCGAGATCCGAGGATCTTTGGTTGAATGGAAAGTCACGGCCATAAGGCCTGGCGCAAAAACTTAAGGGTTGCAGAGGAGTTCACATTCTTATTTTTTTAGTGTCTCAAAGAACCACAGACTGCACTGAGTTAAGGCCCATCAGACGTGGTTGTGCTGGACTTAGTCACCAGAAGACGGGAAGGTGATGAGAGACTAGTGTCCAGATTAAAAGCTCAGTGGGTCACTAAAGTGAGGGCTTATGAATTGGAGGAGTTCACGCCTCTTGTGGGTCAAAGAGCCAAGAGTGTCTTGAACATTGGGAGGGAAATTTTTACATTTATTAATTTTGTCTTTAAGCATGGTAATTAGCATATGAACTGGATTAGTGGTTTATATACACATTAGTAAAGATTCTTAGAACAATAAAGACCCTGATATACTTTAAACAAAATCGAGGAACAAACAGAAATTATGTTATTTTGAACAAAATTTAATCAGCTCACCAAAGCAAGTTAGTTTAGGGAATTCGTTTTGACTCCTAAACATCTTTGAGCTACCATTGGTCCTTGGTGGTTACACAATTGGTGGTTGTGTTCTGATACTCCACTTTCCTTGACGCAGGATTTCAGTTAATTTCTCATTCAGGTGAGGTCAGGCAAGGGAGCAACGTCTACAAATCACTATCTGCTGCCACAGATATATCCTCAGCTGTACAGTCGCTCGCTGAGAAATTCAGCGAAAACAGTTAATTCCTACAAAGATATTGCAATAAAGCTTGTGTCAGCGACCTGGAGTTATGCAAAAAGCAACGTAGAAAAACACAAGATACAAGCCATGAAAAGAATGAAAGGAAGCAAATAAATATTACACCATACCGCGGTTGCTGTTCATCTTCTTTCAAAGTGAATTTAAAAAGTATACAATAAACCTTTTCTTTTATCAAACATATAGGCTACGCACAAGCATTGTGAATTTTCATTAATCAGAATGTTCGTAAACAGTATGCCGTCGCTCAGCCTTTTCGAATTTCCTTAAGAAGAATGAAAAAAGGTCTTTGTTCAAAGCATATCAGGGCCTTAATATTTTGCATAGGTATCAACATATATAATACACACTCTCAACTAGGTCATCTGAAGACAAATTGATAAAGACCAAACGTATAATGGTATAAGTGAGGTGGTATTAACTAGTGATATATCATACATAAAACACTATAAAACACAAAAGACAATATATAAGTACAGTAACAACATCCATGGAAATCCATGGACAGATTGTCTAGGAATTAAAGGAGTAATTTCCTACTTTTTAGAGAGAATTAGGTAGGATTTATGGTAACCAGGGGGCCTGGAGTCCTCCAAAGACATACTGGAATCAAGTTTGTGTGTAGGGTGATGGGTCTGTGATTGCTAGTTAATGTAGCGCCCCTGCCCCCTTAGATATGTCCTTACCTAAGCTCTATAGGGTGGAGCACCGGGTTCCTTTATTGGTTGTCTCTCGACTATAAAATTTCAGCCTCACCTCTGACACCACTTTTAGAGAGATTAAAGGTTCCTAAATGAGTAATCTGATACCCGTATGCAACAAAAGGGGTTTTTATTTATAAAAAAAAAAACTATATAGAATTAATGTTTGTTATTAGGAGGATATCAAAATATTATTATTCAACAGGTATTCACAAATGAGAAGTTCCGGTGTACTACAAAACACGAGAATTACGTTAACGTTTCACCCCTACTAAGATATATAAAACAAAACACCATATGAACTGTGGGTCCACTCACCCTCACACCCACTCCTGATGCAGGCCTGGTTCGTGGCTTGAGTGTGTAGTGGCCTTCAAAACGCTATCGGCCTCTTCACTCTCCAGCGAGCTAAAATAAAACCAACAGTACCTATATTCCGTCCAAGTCCGGCAGTCTCGTCAACCGTCGTTCGTCCCTCGCGGCCGGAGGAGCACCCAACGCTATCCGGTTTTTTGTTCTCCTCGTCCCTCGTGGTCAGAGGACCCGTGAGCGCTTCCGGTGGCTTAACGGGTCTATCTGATCTCCTCTTCCACTTCCCACGGTGGATACTGACCACAGTACTATTTAATACTACAAATCAGTCCAAACTTCGGATACGGCGTGTTCAGACTGAACCAGCTAAATCTTACTCGTTGTCCACGAGTAAACGAATAATGAAAAAATAAATCTAAATCTAACACCTAAACCAAACTCAAACGCGTCTACGAGAGTTTTAACTTTAACTGTATGGTTTTCAATAATAAATATCGATTAGAATCCACCTGCCTCTCTCACTCTCTCCTCTTTCTGTTCCTTCTCTTTCTCTGGCTTTTTTTTTTTTTTTTTTTTTTTTTGGGGATCTCCCCTCCCCAAACCAATCAAGTATGACTAACCTATAAAGAAGGCGGGCATTAACTAATTAACCTCCAATCAACAGCAATCAACCAAACTGCCGTTGAAAACCACGTTTTGTTCAAGTACACCTCAACAGATCCTTAGAGTTTCGCCCAATATCTTAAAGGGACGTGTACTTATACAAAAAACCTTTTACAGGCTACATAATACACATTTAAAAATATGAATATAAACAAAATAGGGTTCTGTTAACTAAATTTTAACAACACCTTAGATGGCTTTCACAAATTAGCCATACCGGTACTGGAACTATACCTAACCCTCCCTTACAGGGGTTACATTAATATAATGAAAAAGTGTGTGTGTCTGAATGGTTCAAATACTACACATTCCTTAAAGTATCTTATACTGTAGTGATGGTCATTTAGCAATTTTTTTTACACATTCTGTTGGTGAATTTGCGTGACCGTTGCGAAATGTATGTGGGGAAATCTCTCCTAAATGCAAAATTCCCAATTTGTGCGGATACCTATTAAAATAACTGGAGTCCAACTGTGAAAATGTTATTTACAAGAGTGAATCAAATTGCACCTTTTGACCTAAAAATTTAAATTCTATCATCAAAATGAACACGTTAATTTTTACTGTTAAACATAAATGAATCTGTAGAATGTGCCCATTGACTTCCAATGTATGGAAAGTCAATGGGGACCAGAAACCATCTTTGTAGGTTATAGGCCTAGACATTTAGTATTCCATCCATACTTTCTTTCAAAGAATATTATGCAGTATATCTCGCGTGGATTTTGTAGTTGAGCCTAAAAATGAACAGATTGTAGCTTCCCAACCACTCTAGCAGACATAGTGTCATTTGTCAGATTCAGATAAACAGGCATCCATTACAGCAGATGAAAACCTTGGTTGAACAAGGCTGGATGGAACGAGATAAAATATATCACCCTCGTGAGTCCCACACGGCCTTTATCAGAACCTTACACGGGACCGCAGGGGCACAGAGCTTTAATGAAGTACAAATCCACATTAATCGTGTCTCTTCAGACCCCAGTGCTTCAAATACCAATTCCATACTGTAAATCCTCAATTTGCAAGTATGCCATGACAGGATTTTACAGTCATTTGTGTGAGGTGACAACATGTGCAGCTGAATTTCATGGTCCGTTTCATAACCTTTCCATCCGGCAATAGACTGCAGCAGAACAGAAGCAATCTGAATAGAGAGCGACAGAAAGCGAGACATATCTCAGCCAGCTTTAAAGAGTTCCCGCGAGAAACGCCAGGAACATGATCCTAAATGAGGCGGAAACTCATCAGAGGAGGTCTGGAGGAAATGCCTTGTGCTGTTTCGCGTGTAAATAACATCCATCCATTATTAATTGCAGCCTGTGCCAAGACCTGCTACTCGACACATACAGCGACGCCACAGGTCAGACAGCTCATCACCTGCCCTGCTGCCTCACAGGTGTGCGCCAAGGCTGCATAAATACCTTTTCTCCTCATTTGTCGCGCTTCACAATGTTTGTGCTAAGCAAGTCAAGCAACTACATGATTTTATTTGTCCTCCTTACGCTAAACTTTGATACTTAATGGAGATGATGGTTGCTAGGCGACACTGGGGTAAAAGTTGCTTCACGAGGCGTTCGTCATAAAGCCATGTCTGAGTGTGCATGAATGAAATCTCAAGCATCAAATGCAGCTGTCGGTGGGCAGGTAAACCTTTATCTGTTGTTGAGCTCAGAGAGAGAATACTAATAGAACATAAGGCCCCGCTCATCTGAAACGGAGATGAACAACAGCTTGTAATGCGAGGCCGAATCGTTGTTGGTCTGCCGTGAATGTGTTTTATGATGGAGCTGTGAACATTTGTGGAGTACCTTTTGGATGGAAGTCAGGGCTATTATGGTGCATTTGTGTCTTAAAGGCATAGTTCAGCCAAAAAGGAAAAAATCTGTCTTTATTTGCTTACCTTCACATAGATCCAAAACTGTATGACTTACTTTCTTCTGTGAAACAGTGAGGAAGGTAAGACCTGCTTTTGTCAATGCAGTGGAGCTCAAATAAATTTGGTGTTCATCTTCAAAATAGCAAAAAAAAAATAAGTATAATAACTATAAGTAAATAAGTATAAGCATTAATAAGAGTGGTTTTATTATGGGGTGAACAATTTTGGGCATATATATGTCTTTTGTTATGGTTTATGGTATTGTATTTAAACATTAAAATGTTAGATGTTAGTTTTTAGATTTCAATTTCTTTCTTTCTTTCTTTCTTTCTTTCTTTCTTTCTTTCTTTCTTTCTTTCAATGCACCAGTAGTCTAGTGCCTCAAGAAATAGAAAGTACCTTAAAGAAGATATTTTCAGTTTTTTGTCCATACAGTTGGAAGTCAAATGGACTCCAGTGTTTGATTCCCAACATTCATCAACATATCTTGATTTGTGTTATGCAGAAGAAGGTCTTACACGTTTGTTTTACATGTGTTCTTGGGCTTGTTCTTTGATTTCAGTTTCTTCAGATGAGTGTTTCAAATATTTTACTGCTGCAGTCCCTAAGGGTTTTCTATAGATATGGAAAAAAAGTCTCTTTTTGTATCTTGACGTTTTGTTTCCCAATGTTCTTTAAAATATCTTCCTTAATGTTCTACCGAACAGAAGTCATAATTATTTGGAACTTTTCATTTCATGTCTTAAGATAACAATTTTGTGTGTGTATAAATAAAATTGGGTTTGTTGTTTTTTTATTTTAATTTTTGAATGTTTGAGTTTTCAACTTTTAGATGTATGAACTGAACACAAGAAGATAAGACAACTGTGAGCAAGTGGGTTGCTTAAAATGTAAGTTTTCTCAACATTTCATTTTGTACAGTTCATAAGGTTTTGAGCTTTGTTTAATGTGTGTTTGGATATCAATTGATGTTACATTTTCTTCAAATCTTTTTTTTTTTTTTTTTTAATACATCAGTCCATGATGATACTGGAATATAAGTTACCTTAAACAGTCTCCTCTTGTGACATCAGTATAAAAAACATTTGCCCTACATAGAAACTCAATTTCAATTATGATTGCAGCAAGTTCCTTTTTGCTTATTGCCTTCACCCTTTACATTTGTCCTATGAAATTTGAAATCTTTTTGAGAAGCCCAACTAACTGCTCATTTGTATTTACACCAAAAGCTTAAATAAAACATCTGTTGCACTGGTTGCATCGAAGGGAATTGAAATCTCTTCGTATGAGGGGCCTGGCATGGCAACATTGACTCAAACAATGGCGTGAGTTTGTGGTGGGAGGATTTGTCTGGTTCTTGTTTGTCTCTGTGCTGGAAAACGATCGTTATTTCTGTACTTCTGTTTGGTGCTGCTATAGTAGACTGGATGAGAGCTGTATATTCAGCTTGCATTCAGAATATAATATCTCTGATTCGTGTTTAATATGGAAGTCAAGTTGTCTCTTCCTCCTGTGCGCGCTCTGTCACATGTCGCTGTAATATAATTAGTCCAAGCAGTTAATCAATATAAAATACATTCTGCTTTCATTGTGGCTTGACCTGGTTGGCTTGGCGCTGTCAAATCCAATGAATGCGTGCCGTGGAAGGAAGCAGCAGTTGCTGCTGCTGCTATTGAAAGAGTGAATTTGGTAATAACAAAGATAAACCGCACATCATTACTTGAGATGAGACATGTTGAAGACTAGGGAAATAAGATTAGGTCTTTAATTAGTAGAATTTGCTAAGTCAAGCAATACTATTATTATTGCTTTGGGTAAGTGATTCGAACAAGGCTTGCAAAAAGGCTTAACATTTCCAAATAAATTTTGTGCCCCTATTATGGGTTATGAAAGGTTTTGATGATTTTGGTTTTGGAAGTCTCCAGTAACAGGCTGACGTACATGCAAGGTCATAAAAACACTTTTATTTTCTTAAAATATGCATTTATTTTTACCTTATTTGCTCAATTACTCAGACGATTTGCTCAACGATTTGTTTTTACAAAACCTAATCTACAACGATTAATCTGATTGGTTGGTTTTCATTTCGTCACGCCTGTAACGCCTGATAAAGCAGAGATTGTGCTTTTTTTTTACCGCTTCACCTAGTGGCAAAGAATGAATTTGCTTTTTCATTCAGACCATGTGAAAAGACCAAGTGGGCGGGAAATATGCTAACGTTTCCATGAAATGGATATGGATTTTAAAAACGCCAATTCAGAGTCGACGGTTTCTTTTAAGAGACAATAACTTCACACGTGGTGCACTTTAAGATGATTTGAAACAGGATGTTTTCATTCAGAAAAGGTTGTGAGAAAGGTTGTTTTCAAAAACCCATAATAGGGACAGTTTAACTCTTTCACCGTCAGCGCTTTTAAAAAAGTTGCCAGTCACCGCCAGCATCTTTGATGATTTTCACCTAACTATGATGACCTTCAGAATATTTTCTGAACACATTATCTAACGAAAAATAAAAAAAAACAAGCCTCTGCTTTTAAACTAAAAAATCCATTTTATTCTATCTTTATGTGTTCATGTTTTTATCATCACTTGAATGCAGATTAGATAAAATGCACAACATTTTAGACAAAAAACGGAGAATAATTTATTTTGATCAAAGTACTGCACTTTTCTGAAAGTACTGCATTTTCAAGCAAAATACATTCAGATACCATGTTCTTTCACCTGGAAATAATTATATGAATAACTGAAACTGCATTCAGTAAACAGAACAGACACACACACACACACACACACACTCACACACACGTACACCTATATACATATGTTTACACACACACACACACACATACACACATAATCTATTTATGTATATGAATTTAAAAAAAATAATAATGAAGTGGACAGATATAATAAACACTACAGTATTCCATTAAAAATAAGATTTGTCCATTTAGATTTTTGAACTTTATTCAGGACATGGGCTAAGTTTTTCCTTACCGTAATACACCTAGAATGGGGATTGCCGTAATAACTTGTCTTTGCCAAGGAAGCGTTATAACCTAATTGACAAGATATCTCGTCAATGGCGGGGAAACAGTTAAAAGAATCTAAAAAAAGCTAAAAAAAGAAAATTATTTTTTGTGTATTTGTTGTAATGCAATGTATTTATACATTTTGTGGTGAAAAAAAATGATAATTTTCCACATATTGTACGTTATTGGTATTTTTGTACAAATCTCATTGTTCTAAAAAAGCAAGGTGTGCCCTGATTTGCCAGCTGTCCAGTGCGTTGTGATTGTCCGAACCTTTTCTTTTAAAGACTCTTGTGTGATAATTAATCCTTATTTGAAAATTAGTTTAGATTAAATCATCTGCTAAATAGTAATATGATGTAAAAGCCACTAAACATTTTAGCTGTCAAATACATAGAAAAATATACTTTAGTGTGCAGTATGCTTACAATGCCTTAGCACTGCGGCAGAGTTTTGTTTTAGCAAACTGCACCCACATGTCAACTTGAATTCGTTATATTATATATTTCCGCACTGCATTTCATACCCTAAAAATGTCTAAAACATCTGATGCGTTCTTGCCACCAGACACTGAAGTCTTTTTCATTTAATTCTGCTTTTAAGGCACGCTTCCAGTTTGTGTCCTGTTCCAGATGAGTGTGTGCTGCTCATCCTGATTTTGAATAGCGAGAGCGCTGTTGTTGTTAAGTTATTTGGCACTTCTGTGTCTCTGGCTTCCTGTTTGTTTCTCCTGGGAATTCTTAGATCTGCCGGTGCTGCCATGTGCCAATGAGAGTCTGCGCCGGAGAACAGACAACGTCGAGATCTGCTCTTGACAGAGGAGAAGTATACACTTTACGCAGAATTGTTCTGTTCAGTCTTTCCCATGCAATTATAATGAATGAGGACTGAAGTGTTTTGGCTTAAAGAAGACATTAGTATATCTGAAAACAACAGTATTCAGATAAAAAATAGCCTATATGTTTTGTTGTAGCCCATATGGTGCTTTGTGATGTTGTCTCGTCCATTTTAAAGCACGGAAGTCTTAAAAGTTTAATTTTTATTGTAAATGCATTTGGAGCTAAGTGAGAGTATTCCTTAAAGAAATAGTTCGGTAAGATTTACTGATTACTGTGCTGATTTGAGAATGCTTTTATTATTAATAATAATCTGAATAGCCATTTTGTTTTTTTTCTGCAAAGTAATATAGTTCATTAGCTGTAGGCGGTTTGCAGTTGTCAAATGATATAGCAACTTGGTTCTTGGCATCTTTTGAAGATGTATCATATTTAAATGTCTTTTGCTGATTTGTTTGGCCTTGGGTTGTATTTGTCAGTCTGACAGTCTTCAAGAGTTGACGATGTTTAACAAAAGTTAGAGATTCTAAAACTACCTGTTTTAGAAGGTTTACTTGTTTTGTTGGAGTAGTCGGAAGGCAAAAGGTGGAAGAAAGAAACTCTTGTCGAACCTTGCTTACTGCTAAGAAGTATAAGGAAGTATTTTAGTAGCGATGACAACATGTCCAAAACCTTTAAAATGTATTCTATACACAACCCTGTTCTTAACTTTCAGTCCCTTGAAGCTTTATGGGATGTTGGTGGTACATTACATCACTTGCTCACCAATGGATCCTCTGCAGTGAATGGGTGCCGTCAGAATTAGAGTTGATAAAAACACAGTAACCCACAAGTAATACACACCACTGCGGTTCATCAATTAATGTGTTGTGAAGCGAAATGCTGTGCCTGAAAAAAAAAAAATCCATCCTTTTAACTTCAAACCACTTCTGGCTAAATCCTTTATCTTTATAATACTGCTTTCTCAAGTGAAAAAGTTGTCTCATCTAAATCAGGCGAGAAATATGCATGGATTAAGAACAGTTTATAGGAGAAAACAAATGTTGGTGGATTTTGACATGAGAAGACAACATGGGACGGGCCTTAGGGATAGGAAAGATTATGAAGTCATGACAAGAACCGATGGTTTGAAGTTCAAATATATATAATAAATAATATATACAATACCTGGGAATTGCCTCTTAAAAACACAAAGCACTTCATGTTAATTGTCAGCTATGGCTATATCTGCTATGGCCTGATGGTGGGTACATTATCAATTTTCATTCACCCAAATATGAAAAGTCATCATTCATTCTCCTTCAGATCCAAACCCATTATCAATTTTCTTCTTTTCTTCTGTGGAACACAAAAGATGATATTCTGAAAAACGTCTGAAAGCCTTTCTAAAATATAACCAAACCGACTAATGTCGTTACAATAACTCGCATTGAGACTGGCTTTCTTCGGGCCTGGAACAGCAACTGTGCACGATCCCAGTCAATTCCTACTGGATATTTTGCTCTACTCAGAAATACATCATTCTACAGTAAAGTGCAAGAAACATACAAAAATATCCAAAGTCAATGTTTCCAAAGCATATGCTATAAGAGCTGTTTTTTTTAGCTTAAAAAGCATCAACATGCAGTGTCTAGGGAATTGCACCGGGAGCATTTTTGCGATGTCTCGTAGTCTTGAATGTCGCTTTTTGTCTCGGCATGAGGTGCAGACAGGAGACGCAAGCGAGACTGCCTCTCACCCAGAACAGCATTTAATTGCAGTGATTACCAGCATTACGGAGATAATTGTTAGATTCTATGGTTCAGATCGAAGCTTTTGGGGATAATTTGCGCTGTTTTAATGTGTATGTATTGGCTTGATAAACTGGTTTCTCCAGGGAATTGAGAAACAGCCCTTCCCTCTGCAGGGGGCTTGAGGGAATCAGCCAGTCCTGAAATTGCCAGTCCTAATTTCACTTCTCGACTTTACGTCACTCCTTATGAACTTTTAGCTCAGACTGTTTCTCTTTACTACATATTCAGAAGGATTTCTGTGACTAAGAATAACACCATTGTCTTTTCTGGTTGACTGCAGTCTTTTGGCAGCTTTGCAATTTTAACAACTTGCACAAACCAATTATCTGTAAAATCCAAACTTTCCTGTACCGTACTGTACGCGTTCTTTTTTTTTATTCGGAAAGCTCTGATTCTTGGCTTTGAGTAGACAAAACATTGGCTGGTAGTAGTTTGTCTGCTCCATATGATATAAAAGCATAACATGACTTCAGCAGCCAGCAGAGCAGAATGTGTTCATGTGGATTTGGTGCAACATGCTCATTTGTGAGACAAAGAGTCAATTTTCCGTCTGTGCCTGCGTCTCTGGGGTGTGTGCAGATGAAAATCCGCTGCCATCAAACACCTTTCAGCATCACTTGCTGCGACACACAAGGCGCTCCCAAAAATAGGATGTGTTTGGTTTCGCATGCGGGACACGTCGGCTCTAAAGAGCCCGTAAAAGATGAATCATCTGCACATCAGGCACTTTTTTAGAGGTGACGCAGAGACTCGCTGAAGATCCACCCAACCATTCGAAAAGGTCCTGCTCTGAAAAATACAGCCTTTGTGACTTTTTTTTCTCCCATTTGGCAAACAGGTGCATTACAGAACCACTTGAAAACACTATAGACCGTCTGCGGGGGTCTGGGTCTCATTGCATGTGAATTACTTTCGCTGAAATGGAATGCAAAGTGCAAAAAGTGGTGGCCAAAATTTTTGAACACTAGCATTTTCACCAGGCTAAAGTGGTCGTAAGTATATTATTTATATCTTTTTGCTGTGGGGTGTCAGTAGAAAATATCAGTTTATTTCCAAACATTCATTTTTCCATTAATTGCAATAATGCAGTGAGATTTTCAGAGTCCGACAACGGCCAGAGATCTGATCTGATCTTCATCCAGTCTGTCTGGAATGAAGAAACAGAACAAACTAAGACTGAGACTAAATCCTGAAGAACTGTAGCAACGTCTGAAAGATGCTTCAAGAAACTAAATGGCTTCAATTAACTACATTAAATCAATATATTTTGTGTTTAAAGCAGTTTTTGCCTTCGGTGTACTTGCGCATAGTTTTTTAAGCAGTTTTGCAGGAAGGTCTCTTGACGTTTCCTGGAGACGTTGCTACAGTTCTTCTGGATTTAGTCTCTCGGTTTGTTCTGTTTCTTCGTGTCTTTCCAGACAGACTGGATGATGGTGAGATCAGATCTCTGTGTGGAAGCACTGACAGACAAAAATCTCACTGGACTGTGACAAAGACATATAAAATGATTTTTCCAACTGACACACTACAGCAACAACAAAAAAGAAATAACTGACTCAAAACCATTTTTGTTTCATTTATACATTTATATAATTTATGTGTGAAGTACCCAACTGGGTGGTTGACATACTTTTAGGGATTTGACATGCACTGCAGTCAAACTGTTTAAACTATATCATTTCTCTAATTATTTTATCATATTTGTGTATGCAGCTCTAATGAGCTTACATTATTTAAAAGACTGTAGTGATTAGTGTGCTAATTCCATTGTAAAATTTCACCTGTCTCTACTTTCTATTGAACTAGAGACATAAACTTAAGTATTCATACGCATTTTTTAAAAATGAGATGTCGGTCTGTGCACTAAATACACATTTACATCTACAGTATGTTCCAGAAATCAGAATTTTTTTTTTTATTTGACATATTTCTATCATTATGAGGCAAACATTGAATAATAATAATAATAACAACAACAAGATTTTGGGAATTAATAGTCTATATACTTTATTTGCCAGGTTTTTCAGACCAATGGCAGAAAGAAACTTTTCACAAAACCATGGCTTATTGAAAAGCAGGTGCATATCCAAAAAGAATCCAGCCTGATATGAGAATGCTGATTGGTTTTGTTACAACTATTAGATTAGACGTGTTTTAAATTTTAGATTTAATTTTACAAACTAAAGCGACTTGCATTGCACTGAGGTGTATATATTTAAATTAAAATAAATATATTGAAATAGAAAAAAAAAGAGTTTTGGTCTGCAGTCTGTGGCGCATGACGATTTCGCGCGGTTATCCTTGTTATGTTTAAACTGAGAGGATCATTTAAACGCGTGACATCACGAAGAACACTCCGAGAGCCTCTATGACACATTCAGTAGTTGGTAAGTGAGACCAGTAGGGGGTCGGATCGCTTTCCCCTGATCTCCAGCCTCCAGCCCAAGTTCGGTCTCAGTGCTGCATGAACGCACGGCGAGAGAGGGAGGACACTTCCCTCTCCAGCATCAAACGCGAAGGATGCGCTTCATCGCCTTAGGGGACTGGATGGATGGAGCGACAGGGTCATGAAGGTGACCGCAACCTCTGGGTTGGATTTAGGGGGTCGTTTCCGCAGAAGGAGCCTATCCATAATTAATAAGAGCGAGTCGGAGATCCTAGAACCGAAGCGCAACCACCGGCGAGTCATGTCACCAAATGACAGCGCTTCCAGAGGAGCTGACGAGGAGGACAAAGGAGGATGAAGGAGGCAGAGGAGGATTATAATGAAGCTGAGTGGCAAAGGACTGTGCACCATCGTCTCCAGCAGTCTGCTCTTCGTGTGCGCGGTGAGCGCCGTGGTCGTGGGATTCAAATGCATCGCGTTGGGCTCCAGGGTGCGAGCGCACTTCCACCTGGCCACCGCGGCCGGCGCGTTCTACTCGGGCATCCTGGTGACTCTCGGGCAGGTGCTGATGGGGGTGGCGCTGGTCTTTTGCCGGGGAAACCCCAGGTGTGCGAATTTCTTCCTCTTTGGGATCTTAGTGTTTCTTTTGGGGGTCCTGACGGCGTTCTCTGGCGCGGTGGTGGATGGCGACACTGTGTCCCTGGTGGAGAGGAAGTACGCGCACTATTGTCAGGACTCTGTGGATGTAAACCCGGCGTGCGACCGGCTCAAAGTGTACCAGCGGGGTCTGGTGGTCTCCACTATCCTTAACACTCTGGAGTGCCTCCTGGGGCTGATGAACCTGGTGATCATCAAGCGTTACCAAACCGCGCGGTTTCACCGGAGACGCCGGGCGCAGAGGCGGAGCGCGCGGATCGTTCTGAACGAGGAGCGCGACTTCGCGGTCACGGAGTTCCAGCCGGTGTCCTACATCAACTTGGCGGTGTTTCACGCGTTGGACGAGTTGGATGGAGAGGTGCACAGCCGGGGCCACCCGTGCATGGAGCTGCCGGGCTATTCGCCAGCCAATCCGGAGCTTAATCACACATACCCGTTTTCTTACCCGCTTCACAACGAGCTGCCACCTGCCTACGAGGACATATTCCCCGGAGAAGGGAGCAGCAAATAGCAAAGAAGAGAAACCGAGTTGCAGTTTTGCAGTGACAATCACGCATTCGGCACGCTGAACTTGGATTCGACGCGATTATTTCTATATTACGGCGACCAGCTGTTGCCTAATGTACTTTTTCATTTAGTGGAGGTTACAGCCAGCGCTCTGAACAAACCCTACAGTTGTTCATAAACTACAAAACGAACCTATGAGAAGGTAAACGTACTGAAAGGATGATATATACATGCAAAATTTGTTTTTTGACTGACCGATTGTATTCTCAGCTCATCCCTTGTCTAAATCCCAAAGGTTTGTGTACAGGATTCCCTTTGGAATTTTTGGAATCTAAAGGATCCTGATTTTCTTACAGTATTCCTGCAGGGCACAAAACAAAAAGAAGTTACCAAATTGGGCAAAAAGAACAAATGAGAAGGTAAACGTACCGGAAGCATACCTTTTTTGACATTCCTGATTGATTGTATTCCCAAATAATCCCTAGTCAAAATCCTAAAGGCTTGTGTACAGGATTCATAGAGTTTTTTTTTCTTATAAGCAACAAGCACCCAGCGATAAAGGATGTGTTTTATAGGATGTCAACAGGAGGCAAAAGACAAAAAGATGTTCGGGACAAAAAGAGCCTATTATTAAAAGGTTAACTGAAACAGCATTTGTTTTCTGATGTATGGAGATGAAAAACGAATCATTTAGAACCAGAATCATAATTGTGTTAGTATTCCAGCAGAAAATTCCCAGTAGGGCTATTGTTATTTGCAACTGGATAAATGTCCCTGTAGGGCATCAAAAGTATCCTGAAAGGCCTGCATCAAGACGTCTTACATTCAGCCTCATGATTTGTTAATAGTCTCTTCATCTCTGATGTTTCAGACAAAAAGCCACTGCTGCTGGCCAAGTTCGAATAACACGCGTTACCCATCGGAGAGAGCATTTCTGCTTAGCAGTGTTGTGACCGTGGGAAGTTATTAATGTTTCTGAATAACGGGAGAACATTCAGTTCTTCTCTTTTCAGCAGTTTATGTCCACCGCATCAGTTGTATGAGTATCCTCGAATGTATTCATTGGAGGTTACCGCCAACACTTGAAGCCAGATAAAATAATAGTTTAATTAGTGACTTTCGCTTTTCCCAGATCAACTAAATTTGTATAAAACGTAAATTATAGTCCACCAAAAACCCATCAGATCCAGGAAAAAAGTACCTAACATCTATCATTGTCCGGTAGCAGGAAATGTATGAAATCACACTCAGAATCCAATAAGAATTCCTGTCGGGTTTTTCCCTAAGGATCAAAACTAGGACTGAAGTTTCATTGGGAATCCTGCACGCTGTATTTTTTGACTAGGGATGCACATGTATTTTCTCGATGTGGCTCTCTTGTTTTCCCTCATATTGCTTATGTTTAGCTTCTGAATAAAAAGGTGTATTTACTCTCTCCTGATGTTGCCGTTGAGTTCAGGTTAACTAATGCGTTTGTGCATGCAGTGCTTCTCGGGAGGTGACAGCATGTCTGCCTGCAGCAGGTGTTGCCATGGTTCCTTGACCCTTTTTCTACCTGCGTGTAATTAGATATGTAACCCAGTCTTTGAAATGCAGATTTGCTTGGGTTTGTCAAGTTTGATCCGGTGTACAAAGCGAAGCAGGTTGTTTAATGTAACAAACACATTCATACGTTTCAGTTTAGCATTTTAGAAAGATCTCTTTGAGTCTATCTGAATAGATTTCACTGAATGCCACAGGGACATTTTCAAAGAGCTGCGCTTTTCCTCTGAGGTATTATATGCATTACAAACACGTCGAGAAAATGCCTGAGTCCGGTAATTATTCAGAGTGGATATTATATGCTTTGGCACAACGCCAAAACCTCTGATGAGGCTTTTTTTCCGATTAAAGAGACAAGCTTTTGTCTGAGACGTTACTGGAGCTGGACGTAGAGTGGGGTCTAAAAGTCTGAGACCGCGAGGGAAAGTGCTGCTATTGTCTTAATGTAGTTTGCTTTAATGACAGCAGCTCTGAAAGCCTGATGATAGTGTTTTCCAGATTGATTTAAGATGGTCTAAAAAGCATTTCGAGATTTGTAGGACAAATAATCTTAATCGGAATATCTACACCCCTGTGAAATATTAACAGTTCAGGAGAACTGTTATTTATTTGAATATATTTCAAATGTAATTTAATCCTGTGATGCAAAGATGAATTTTCAGCATCGCTACTGAAGTGTCGATCCTTCAGAAAACATTCTGGTTTGTTGCTTGAGAAACATTTCTTATTATTATCAAAACAGTCGTGCTGCTTCATGTTTTTTTCCTGTAGGCACCTGACAAAACCAATCTGTATTTTTATTTGAAAAAGTCAGAACTGTTTTGAAATATTGTTAGATTTTTAACTTGATATCACATTTTTAGACCCTACCCTATATTGTGGGCATTATCTGCGTTTATCAGAAATATGTTTTAGACGTTTTTCTTTAACTCTGAAACCACTTCAGCTTGTTTGAAGATTGTAGTAAGTGATGGCATGGAGTATAAGTGTACGCTTTTTTTTAAAGGACAAAAATGAGACATCTTATCCTCAGCCTTGTGATTTGTTTTCCTTTTCCCTGAAATGTCAGACAAAAAGCCATTGCTGTTGGCGACATTAAAATGACAGACGTTACCACTCACGCTAAAAAATTCTGCTTAGCAGCGTTGTGACTGTGGGACATTATTAATGTTTTTGCATCGTGTTGTTCCAGAATAATACGAGAACATGCCCCTGAATGTTTACCTGAAATGCACAAACAGCAGCGCTTCTCTCTCAGTGTATCCAACTTGTCAGTTGCTAGAGTTGTTTGGTTAGAAAGATGCCTATGTAGTTACCATTTTTGCCAGCAGGGGCAAATGGGGGCCATCTTAAAGGAATAGGTAACCCAAAAATTAAAATGAGCTGAGAATGTACTGCATCACAATTGTTTCTTCCTCAAAACAGATTTGGAGAAATGTAGGATTTGCGTGACTCGCTCGCTGACGGATCCTTTGGAGTGAATGGGTGCCGTCAAAATGAGAGCCCAAACGGCTGATGAAAACATCACAGTAATCCACACCACTTGAGTGCATCGATCAACATCCTGTCAAGCCAAAAGCTGCATGTTTGCAAGAAACACATCCATTATTATGGCATTTTAGCTATGAAGCTTTTGGGCAATATATGAGTCCATAATCCATAATAACACTTCCTCTAGTTTAAAAGTGTGTATCCTGCTCACATCAAAATCCACCCACACGGACGTTAACTAACTAGAGTCATGTGGATTGTTGTGATGTTTTTATCTGCTATTTAGACTATTCTGAAGGCACCCATTCACTGCATAAGTGAATTTCTTGTCAAACTACATCTACATCTTAAATGACCCCCAGGGTGAGTACATTTTCAGCAAATTTTTATTTATGAGTCAACGTTTCTTTTAACTAGCAGACTTGAATGTGACCGATCAGACATGAGTGAACGGCGGCACTCCGGTAATTCATCGAAATCTGTTTCATGCACGATGGCCTTTATCTAATGTCGACTGTTGCATTTTGCAGGAGAGGTTGTAAATATTTGAAGCGAATCTTTTTGCCTCTTATTTACGTCGCGCTTTTCTTCACAATGTCACCCTTGTCGAGTTTGATATGCCATCGAGCTCTAACGGTTCACATTTAGAGTGCATATACTTCCCAATTTCCCCAAGAGAATTTGCTCATCATTAATAGAACTAAAAGATCTCTGAATATGTATTAATAGCCTCGAAGGGAAATGATGCCCCTTTGAAAATGGCAGCCTTGCAGAATAACAACTGCATGATGGGAAACCGAATACCGTCATTGTGTTTCTGAGGTGTAAGAAGCTTCCGACTGTGAAAAGTGCCTTTTGAACGAATCCTTTATAGACATATTTTGATAAAAATTTCATAGGGGTGACGTAAGGTAAGGAAAAATGGTAGAAAGCACATCTAAATTTAGGTTACATCCACTGGAAATGTCGTTGAAGGTCAGTGAAAGTTCTGAAATTGGTTGCACTGTTGACTTTTCCATTCTTTTATGGCAGATCTTCAGAAATGGTTCAATTTAGCTAATGGAGGTGAGCGATGTGTAATGCAATTTACTTGTTGCCTCGTTCTCAGCCCATTCCCTGTTATCTATTATTCAAATGACCAGGACAAGAAATCACAATGTTCTGCCCATTTTAATTTGTTATTATGCCTTTTTTTTGCACATATCTGCCAGCGGCCTTTAATTTTGATAATGAAACATACAGTCTAGTGGTTAATACAAAATGTACTGCTTATTTGTCGGACAAAAATGACTGTTTATGGCCTTTCCCCTAGAGTATATGAGTCAATTGTCTGAGATGCCGTGATTACTCTATGGTTGTTTGTTTTTCTTCAAATTCATTCCTGCAAAGAGACCAAAGAGACAAGCCCCTAAATACAGCTTTCTTTCTCAGCCTGAACTTTTCACGCAAGTTTCAACTGTACGTTCATACCGATTACAATTACACCCATTCTCATTCAATCAGGACTGTATTTTTAAACTTCAATGGCACAAATGACTCGTAAAAAGCTTTGTTGAGCACTCTGAAGTCATAGATTTGAAGACTCACCTCTGTTATTGCACATTTCCGAGTGAAACAGGATATTCAGCTTGACAAAAAAAGTAGGGCAGGACTTGATTTTATCCTTTTGGGAATGTATTGAATTGCGAAAAGTGGCTGTTATTTATCTGGACTGGAGATGTCAGCGGGAAAAAGGAAGTAGTTATATTTTGATGAAAGCTTCAAGTATTTTGTTCTTTGCAATATCAATATGTTAAAAGGACGCTTAGTTGCCATATATTTTGTTGTTTATGCCAAAATTCACCTGTCAGTCAAAGTCTACCATATTTCGGACGCATTATCGAAGTAACATGCCAACATGGACCAACGATAAATGAGAATATGCATAATAATGAAAATACAACCCTAGTAACATTAAACATGTTTAGTGAGGATAAAAAAAATTTGGCCAAGCCATAACACATATTTTTGTGTGTTGATTTATTGCTTGCTGAAGGGATGAAACCATGGAAATTTAGAGATATTAGATACACTAAAACTACAGAGTCATACATTTTCCAATTTTCCTATTCAGCCTACGTTTTCTTAATAATTTTGATGTTGTTGGGCAACTGGGTGGTAAATTTAATACATTTTAATGTATTGACTTTCAGGGCATTTTTGCAGCTAAATAATTCTAGTACTGTGTTGGTTCAATTTTGTGTTGGCACACTCTACCATATTTTGGTTAAAATCTACCATGTTTTACTTTACTCGACAGAAGTTGAGCATGCCAACATGAATAAATTGATGAAAAAAAAACAACCCAGGTAACATCAAATATGGACTTAGGATAACATTTTCCGCCAAGCTGAAATGCATTTTGTGTGGTGAATTTTTGCCATCTGAAAGCATTAAACCTTAGAAATTTGCACAGGAGCCTGTGTCTTGATCAAAATTTAGCAAATTGTTGGGCCTCTGGATGACAAACGTAAAGACATTTCATTGTTTAATTTTGAGGACATTTTTGTAGCTAAGTAATTGCGGAACTTTATTGCGTTGTCTTTTTAAATGCTTTAAATCTACCATATTTTGTTCATTTGATAAAAGTAATTCAAATCACATGCCAACCTGGACAAACCATGAATGAAAATATGCAAAATAAAAGAAAACACAACCCAAGCAGCATTAAATAAGGGTTTAGTGAGGATATATGCAAACTATAATGTTTTATGTGGTAAATTATTGCTTGCTGAAAGCTTTAAACCATTGAAATTTAGAGCTATTGTAAAGACAAGAACTAAAATACATACATTTTCCAGTTTAGCTTGTGTCTTGGTGATAATTTTGCATACTGTTTGGCTTTTGGATAGTTTTAAGACGTCAGCGTTTGAATTTTCATAGCATGTTTGTTTAGTCTTGTATGACTTTTAAATGACTTGATATTTTGATCTTTGTAACAGAACTAATAGAAAGACATACATCTCATTCATTTTTATATTATTAGGTTTCTGGATTATTAGGTTTCTAAACCATTTGATGGGATTTTGTTTTATTGTTAGTCAAATTACATGCCAAATGGACAAACCACTAATAAAAATATGCCAATTTTTATTTTTCTATTTTATATCTCTATTTTGTGTGGGGAGTTATTACCGGCTGAAAGCATGAAACGATTGACATTTAGAGATATTAGAAACACTGCAACTATAAATTCCTGTTTTCAGTCAGCTAGCGTTTTGATAATAATTTTGCATAATGTTGGACCTGTGAATGATAGATTTAAAACTCAGTGTTTGGCTTCGAGGGCGTTTTTATTTTTGCATGCTGAACAGTTCTGGTGTCGGCTGTGGAAAATCTGAATGAAACATAACTAGCCACCGGAATAACATACGCTGATGAATGGTGCAGTAAATAGGGCCTGTATTTCACACCGGCTTTAAGGCCGCTCTTTAAGGCAGTAGAAGTGTGAGAATGGGTTTGGGATTCATAGCTGTGTGCTGCTGATTGAGCTCCAGCTCTGCAGTGAAATCTGTCTCTGCACAGGTGAACCGTTTCCAGCAAGGCAGATGATGAAAGAAGCGCCATCAGGGCTTCAGAGCAAACAGCGCTTGTTATGCACGATCTGCCTCATGGACTTTGATGCTTCTATTTTTAGGAGCGATATATTTGCCTGTTATGTTTCACATGTGGCTGTGGGAATAAAGAGCTGCTGCTGCGATGGAAGTTTATCCACTCTTGAATTAAGCTTTTTGTTTTAAACGCTGGAGCTCTACCCTCCCATCAGTGTGACAAAACGCGGTTTAGATCGTGTGTGTGTTTTAGCTTATGCCTAAACGGATGAATCTCATGAAAACATGCACTCGCAGAGCAAATTTGTGAGATTTTTATTCATGTCAGTATTATTTAATATACGTATTATTTATATAATTTTTTTCTTTTTAGTTGTATTTTTATTTATTTATTGATGTATTATTTTTTTTTATGCAATGTTACTTTACGTATTTATTTTAGCACATCATCCGAGTGAGAACTGTTGCCCGGGCCGCTAGCTAAAATAAAGTTGTTGTTTTGTTGTTGTTTAATGGTTATAGTTTGAGTTTTAATTTATATAAACTCTTAGAAACACAGGTACTGGGGCGGTAGCTTTTCTAAAGCTACACTTTTGTACCTATCGGGTTCAAATACGTACACTTTAGCTACTAATAAGTTACCAAAATGGCCCGTTTTGGAAAAGGTACCGCCCCAGTGACGGCTCTTGTACCTTTATTTCTGAGAATGCATCAACTAAATGAAAAATGTCGCCTTGCCAGCTAGCTAAAATAACGTTTTTCTTTTGTTTGTTTCCAATTCTTAATGGTTTAAAGTAGTGATATTAACCCTGAAAACTTGCAGGTAAAAATCTGTATGAAAAACGCCTCTTTCATCGAACTTGCTTGCTTCCGGATGCGAAACGCGCCTTTTTCGGGTTTCTGTCGGGTTTCACGAGATTTGCCCTATTGTCTTTCAGCATTTTGAGGTCATCGAGTACAGTGATTATCCAGCAGTTGGCATAGAAACGATACAGTGCGGTATTTTTCATTAATCATGCTGTTAATCATGCGTTTAATGAGATCCTTCCGCATGGACATAGATTTATAGTTGCTGCTACTGACTCATGTGTTCTTGTAAGCCTGGAGTGATTGTGTGGTGTATGGCAGATCTGCGCTCCCTCGACTGCGTCACGCTGATAAAGCTGGACACTGGCCAAGGCCCCGTCTCTCCTCGTGAGCTCGCCCTCCTGCTGTCAATTTACCCTGCTTCAGGAGAGAAGAGATGTTATCCTCCTTTCTCGCTACGAAGTCTTTTGCAAGCTCCAACGTGTTAATTCAACATGGATCGCTAACGTAGCGTATTCAAATGAATATTTAATTTTTTTAATATTTTAACGGAATGTAAGGGTGATTTCATGTCTGCATAACTAGTTTATAAATCATCATCTACTTGATATATCACTCTTCACGGTTTCCGCAAAAGTATGTTTTAAGATGAAGACTTTTAACGAGAATAATTAATAATGCATGAGTGTTTCTTGAGCAGCAAATCACCATATTACAATGATTTCTGAAGGATCACGTGACTCTTCATTGCATGTCATCATGTAGGCCTAATCTGGAAAAGCTAATAACGATGCAGCTTTGCATTACTGAAATAAATAATATTTTACAATATACCTAAATAAATTAAAAATATATATTTTACAATATTACCGCTTTTACTGTATTCTTGATCAAATGAATCTGCATCTCAGTGAGCATAAATTCATAAAAAAAAAATCATGACAAAAAAATTGCATATTATGTTTTATTATAAAATTGCATATTATCACATTTTTTTCATTTTACTTTAGTCTATCAAAGTTTTATTTATTTATTGTAAGTCACATGATATTTTTTCTCTACTAACTGGCTGTTAGTGTTCCCTAAAACAAGACTGAAATATCAAAACATGTTCGTTTTTATTAATTTAGCTTGAGCAGGCACAGTTCAATTAATGAGCACTTGAAGCATTATTCCGGAAAAGTATCGAAAAGCTTCCCTCTTCACAGAATAACTCTGGCAGGCCGGAGATTTTCAGCTCAAAAGCAAAAGCGGGAACAATTTCCCGCCAAGCAGCGCATCCGTTACTGGCGCCGTTTGTGAAGCTAATGGTGGCGATCAAATCTTCGCGTTTATTCCTCCTCCTTTAAGCTTGATCGGATTCCCAATGAGAATCCGGAATGTAGTTTACATCCAGGGAAAGTCTGTTAATTCCCATCAGAGGTTTAATGAAATCTGTTTGTTCAATTTAGCTTTATGGTGTTGGTTTTTTGGAGCTGTTTGCCTCGGGCAGCCGCTTTAAAGTGCCTTATGAAGACAGAATAGACTCCTCCTCCGTCAAAGCAAACATAAATAAGCTTTCCCGCGCTTCATTTAGCCGCATTAGCGTGGCACTAATACTGTTTGGGCTCCCGCCAGCAGCGGCAGGCTCTGCAGAAGTGCACACAATCTCTCGGAGGTGAGCAGTCGTTCGCTGGAGCGTGTTTGTCTCTCTTGTTTAAATGTGGGT
The DNA here is from genome assembly GCF_018831695.1 of Puntigrus tetrazona. NCBI lineage: Eukaryota > Metazoa > Chordata > Actinopteri > Cypriniformes > Cyprinidae > Puntigrus > Puntigrus tetrazona. Next base: position 6,800,351 of record NC_056712.1, on the reverse strand, counting down.
GAGATTGGATGAACCCTGTCCTGGTTGAAAGTAAACAACAGCTGGAAAATACAGGTGTCGGAAAGGAGTGTTTTGGGTTCGGTACACATTAAAGGGATAGTTCACCCAAAAATGTCATCATTTTCTCGCCCTCCTTTCACTCCTAACCCGTATGACTGACTTCATACTGATCTAATGGAACAGAACAGCGTGCTTTTTTCTGGATGCAAACATTGAGATAATCTTCACTAAATAATACAACTTTTATGAATTTTGATTCCTAAAGAAAAGCTCCAGAACTTAAAAGCTAAACTTAGGCTATGAATAAACAGCACCGTGGTCCGTCGCCTTCAACGTCACAACCACAACTTTTTCAAACTTATTTTGTCAACTTCAGACATTCTAGTAACATTATAACAGGCATTGTATATTTTTAAATATTAATAGACTGTCTGCTTAATATCTTACACTTTATTTTGATGGGTCCACAACAAACTTTGCAAGTAACTTAACTTTAACTTACTCTACTAACCAAAAACCAACCCTAATAGTAAACTCAGAGAGTTGTAGTTGCTAATTTACGACAATTAGTTGATATTTAGTTGTCATGTAGTTACTTAGTTACTTAGAGTTTTGTAAGTCAGCATATGAATTTTAATTCACGCTAAATGAACAATTTTTGTACATTTCGAAATAGGGTGCATTAAAAGTCAATAAATCCTTGATTAATATTTTCATTTAAAAACTTGTCTCCGTGTACTATTCAATCAAATTCTGCTGCATTTAAATAACAACAGAGTGAGCTAGTTTTTGAAGATGGTAGGATTCAACTTATTTTAGTTAATGAAGTACCGCATTTCAGCTGTCGTTTTGTAAGGGTGGGTACACAAAATGTTACTTTATCCGTGCTTCTAGAAAACATCTTTATATGTGGCCATATAAACATTTAAATTTTAACGTGGCTGTAAGCCCCATACATCGTTAAAGACTAAGGCTGTAAATGAGTGTTTACATGAAATCCTATGACTTTTCTTTATGGTCCGAACCCAAAGTCTCCACATGGGTCGGGAAGTGTTAAAATGAGCATCTTCTTTTCTTAGAGACTTATGTTGCATTTGAGGCAAGGCAAAAAACCTAGTTGAATAACAATAGAAAATGCAGGAAACTAATAATTGCTTATTCTACAATTAATTGTGCTATAAATTATACACTACAATTGAAAAATATTGTAAATGAATAAACAGTTCAGCATCATGACGTTTAATGTGCCTGTAGTCCCACTTACCAACTGTCTTTTTTAAGAAATGTAACCGTTTTAAAAAATCACAGCTGTGTTTTATGTTGTAGAATAAAATATTAAAGTATCTTGGGCTTGTGTGAACCACTGACTTTAAATCGTAATTATTGACTGTGATAACTGACAGCATTTCACAGATGTTGCCGATGAACTTGTTTTGAACCGTATATATGATTTTAGGATTAATAGTCATTTCTATCGGTACATGACATTTCACAGTTAAATACCAGAAGAATCAAGACATCAGGAGGTGTTAGCAGCTCTGACACAGAAATCTCTGCTGAAAATCGACCCATCTGTAAATTTTAGGCGAGGTAACTTAATATTTTGTAGCCTGGTAAGGTCTGATGGATGTTAATGTTGTGGGAGTAATGTTGTGTATAATGGTGTGAAAGGTGCATTTCTGATTAATGTTTATCAGATAGAAATCAAGTAACTTCTTCTCTCTGCATTTGCATGAGAAACTGCTCACAGACACAGTAACAGTCTCCATTTTTTGTGGTTTCCAATTCATCTCAGAGGAAAATTCAATATCATCGCTTTTGAGACAGAATGACTTTCACTTTTTAGCACTGTGGAGGACGGCGATAAGCCGCGGAAAACTCAAAGCGGGAAGAATGCTTTGCGAAATGAAAGAGCGGCCACGAGATTGTTGGTTGCTGGCTTTTTAAAAAGGAACAATTCACCAAAAAATGAAAATTAAAAAATAATAATAAATACTTTCCCTCGATTGTAAGGATTGGGGAAATGTAGCGTTTCACGACTTGCTCACCAATGGATCCTCTGCAATGAATGGGTGCCGTCAGAATGACAAGCGATCACAATATCCCAATAATCCACAGACTATTCACTCAATAGATATTTTTATGTTCAAACTTTCACTTCTGTTCAAAATTTGAGCTAATTACCCATAGTAACGCTTTTTCCAGTTAAAAAAACAAACAAAAAAAGTTTATCCCCTGTGTTTTCCTCTCCCAACATTATCACCACTCTTTCTGCTTGTTTCACAGTGCTTGATCTGTGCATATTTCTCTTCTGATTCAAACAAGAAGAGTTTTCCGCTGGATAGCGTTACTCATATTTTAACTTTTTCACTTAATAAGACTTTAAGCTGTTTGGTCTCTCATTCTGACGGCACCCATTCACTGCAGAGCATCCACCTGTGAGCAGGTGCTACGTCAAAATCTATTCACATGAAGACTCAAACTCAGCTTGTATTTTTATAAATTGTAGGCGAACTGTTCCTTAAAGGACAAAAATGCATCTTTTTATGATTAAATATATTCTCCTATGTCAGCTTTTCCTAAAAAGTGACTTTGTGGTGCTTCCAAAATCCCTGAGTTTGAGATGGGACTTTCTATCTTTCTGCCCAATGTCAGACTGAGGGAAAACAGCAGCTCTCTCTGCTATATCTTTAAGGTTTTGGCAGCAGGTATGGTGCACAGTAAAAGTAGAAACTGTGGATGTAAAAATGAGGTCTTATGTATAAAGTGTTTAATGTTTTTAATTATGTCTGGCGCTGGCTCTGTCGGCTTTAACAAGGACCTCAGATCGGTGATCTCTGCTTCAGCTTGTGTGTACTCACTGTCTGATAAAACTTTCACAAGGAGTCTTTACACAACAAAGTTGAGATGATTTATACCGATTCAAGCTTGTAAATGCAAAACAACATCTTCGGTTTCTCTCAACGAGGATCATGTGACTCCGAAGCCTGGAATAACGATGCTGAAAATTCAGCTTTGCATCACTGGAGTACATTTCAGAATACAGAAAATAGTTATTTTAAATTGTAACATTCCTGATTAAATAAATGCAGCCTGCCTGAGCATTAGAGACATTTCTTTAAACTTTTGAATTGTATGAATAAGTTCCTTTTTATACTGTGCATATTCAGTTTCATTCTGTTCTATTGCAAAAAGTCTAATGTTTCAGTAAGATGACTTTGTCTCACAGCATTTCATGCTCAGATTGTAAATTCAGTTCGTGTTTCGTCTCTCTGTTATTTGGGAGAGATATTCAGTTTGAAATATTTCACTATGTATCCGCTCACTCTGGGTCCCTTGTGCCGAGATGACAGGCCCCTGGGGGAGGCCGACTTTGTTATTCTTTGTCTTTGAGTGTGTGCAGACTTTCGAGTGTGCACTCAGTAGCGTATGTAGTGTGTGAGATGTGATGTGAGCCACAACACACACACACACACACACACACATACACGCACACACGCACAGTCAGTGTCAGCTCAAGTATGTTTGGCATTTCACAATGCTAAATGTCACTCAAATACAGGCTGTGATAAATTAACTTTATTGGCCCACTAAAAAGCTCTCAAGCACTTTGAATGTTTCAGTAATTAATGATGACAGTAAAACTCCTGACAGCTCTTCATTATGGTGTAAGAGTGGATATGGGGACAGCTGGACAGCCGGAGGGTTCAGTATACACACCTTACAACATTACTTTACATGTTCCTCCACGGGGTGGTAATATTGAAACTCTTTTATTAAGACGAGACTGAAAATATTATCACCCTTGGGATTAAATGATAAAGCTCTTTCGGTGTTTGTATGATGAACAAAAGATCTAGTATTCTTGTTCGACATTGTGATTTTATAAACAAATGTATTTGAACTTTTTTGTCGGTGATGTGATAAACGCTGTTAGCTAAGACATAAGTTGGTGATTGGTTCACATGCGGCATCGATCACATTCATTGGTGGAGACGGTCTTGTGCACGCGTGCCTGATGAAGGTAACGAAAACGTGCAAGGTCTTTTTTTACAAAGTAGAAAGACTGAAACAATATTTACCGTAACACTTTATTTTACAGTTACACCTATTAGTGCTAATTAAGGGCATATTAAAGCGATAGTTCACCCAAAAATTAAAATGAAAATCATCTACTCACCCTTATGTAGTTCCACATCTGTGTGAATTCCCTTGTTCTGCCAAACACAGAGAAGATATTTTTAAGAAACCAGTTTTTGGGTCACCTTTGACTTCCATAGTAGCAATAATAAGTACTATGGAAGTCAACGGTGAACCAAAACACCCCGGTCACACACTTTCTTCAAATTATCTTCCTTTTAAACTGTGCTCTAGTAATCTTTATTCATTGTATATTTATTTCTTGAGACGAGGGAGAAAAAAGATCCGATAGGGAAAGTTCTGGCTTTGTGTAGACTTGACCAAAAAAACGTTTTCAATAATTTTGTGTTTGGACAAAAAAGACTTTTTCATGACAGCGAATCTCCGTTACGTTTTTTCATCCAAAGTTACAAATTAAACTTTTGCGCAAGAATCGGAACATCGCATTAAAACGTTTGCGAAACAAAACACCATTTCCATCCAACGAGTTGAAGAGAACAAAGTCATCACTAGCTGATTAACTTGCACTAAATATCATAAAGCAAAATCACGCAGTAGGAGAAGGCACTGTATATAAAAAAATTTTATACATATTTTTGTGTACATATAAATAACGGTTTCACTTTATTTTGATGGTCCCTTATGACCATTCTGTTGACTTTGAATCTACATGTCAACTAATTGAGTGTTAGAGTATTAGTAGACTGGCAGGGTTAGCGTTAGAATAAAATGACATGTTCTTGAAAAGCTATCTATAGTCAGTAGAATGTCTGTTGGTAGATCATCACCATAAAGAGTTAGCAGATACTAATCAGACAGTCTACTTATACTCTGATGAAAGTTAAATGACATGTAGATGCAAAGTTACTTATTGTCAACAGAATGAGGGACCATCAAAATAAAGTGTTACACATATTTTTGTAGCCTGCTGTTTGGGAATGAAGTTCTGGGAGTTAATTATATATCAGAAACACTTCTGAAGAGACTTTGCTCAAGCATTTTAGAATGACAAAACTATCATCTCAGATTCTGTGCAATGAGATTGGCCAGTCAGCCACATTTTTGCACTTTATGCACTTCTTGGCATTTCCATCCAGTGTTTTCTATTTAATGTCCCAAAAACAGAAAAATAGGTGGATGAAAACATTGCTATTAACATCACATAGATATTAAGCCATAAATGTATTGTACTTTTGTTTTGTAAAGTTTAAATTTTATTATTATATTTATCATCATGACACTTTTTTATTTTAAATGACTGTAATGATATTATTAGCTGATTTATTTTCAGCAAAATTCCTAACATTAATATTTGTATTAACAAAAACCAAAAAATTGCACTTTTACTGTTCTGCAAAAAACCTTAAATGTATTATTGCTATTATATAAGTCATACGATCATATTATTTTTCATATTATGCAGTATTATAGTATACAGTAATATATGAATATATTTGAAACCTTTGATTAAGGCACAATTTCCCTTTAATTTAATCGGTTAAAGTTTTCTGAATAAAAAAAGAAATTAATTAAAAGTTGTTCTGTTTGAGAATCGCATCTTTATGAATATGAATGAGATCATTTCTGAATTGACTAAACACAGAGACAGTGAGAGCGCATAAGGACGAGGCTGATTGAAAGAAAGATGTGCTTTAAGTCTGTTTGAAGGAAGCAAATGGGGAGGGTTTCAAAGAACTGGAGACTGGAGGAGAAAATTGCTGCAATGGCAAACAGCCAGAGCCGTGCTGGGAGTCTGTACAAATCACCATTAATGGGAAGGAAATCAATGACAAGTCAAGATCCACTGTAGAAAAAAAAAAACATTTGACTCCTTCAAGGTCCTGTCGGCGTTCTTAAATACATCTGAATGAGTCCTGTTTGTTTTCATTTATATTCTACAGGCCATTAAAAAGCCAAACAAAGTGCTGTTCAAAATGCAGGCATGATGATGCTGAAATAAAGTCCTTCAGTGTCACGTACATCCTGATTTATAACTCCGTCTAATCAGATGACCCATGCATATTTAGTGAACTGAAGCTGTGTAATATTCAGTCTAGGATTGGTGAGGTAATGTATTTAAACGAAATGCTCACTAAAAGTTGCATTTATTTGATTACAGCTACATTATAATCTGTATTATTCTAAAATTGTATTACGATTTTAAATGATATTTTGAATTTTTTCCCTTTTGTTCCAGTCTTCAATGTCACGCAATACTTTAGAAATCCTTCTAATATGCTGATTGAAGCATCTTTTTCTTCGGAAAATCACGTTACGGATCCATTTCGTTTATATGCCATTCTTTCAGGGGCGTCTTTGTGAAATTTAGATTGCGGTTTAAAAAGTCTGTTGTATCCGCGCTTGACTAACTATCTAACCAAGGCTCTTATTTGTCGTCTGAAATGAACAGATCTATCTATCCGCCTTTCTCTTTCTGAGATTCTTGTTGAAAGAGAATGTGAAAGTGGTCTTGGCAGAGTCTGGTCTCTTGGTAATGGTGGACCTCTAACACGAGCTGACACGGACGTCTGCCGCTTTAAACTGCCACGTCCGGTGTGCTGATCCCAGCACAAAGCTGAATGGATGAACTCCTTTTCATTCATAGCCGTCTCCCTATTTTGCTTTGTTCAATAATTCCTGAGGACTGAAGGTTGTTTGAGGTCAGAGATAGAGAGATGCTTCACGACCAGGTGAGGGTGGCTTCTTTGAAAAATGTGAGATTCGGTTTATTTTGGTTTTGGAGAGAGAGAGAGAGAGAGAGAGAGAGAGAGAGTTTTGTTTATTTAGGAGTTTTTGCTCTCTGCAAAATTCTGATCATTCCGAAACAAAAAGTTTAACTCTGAAATCAATGTTATTCAGTCACCGTTTTAACACTAAAACACTATGAACCTCAGCTCATTCAGGTTGTATGTGTTTGAATATCTAATACTGCAGAATGATGTTTATTTGGGTTAAATTCATTTAAATAAATACAATTGAGTAATAAATATATCTTTCAAAAGTTTTGAGGTTGTAAGATTTTGAATGGTGTTAAAAGTTATGCTCATTTATTTTATTAAAAAACAGTGATGAGGTGAAAAGTTATTACAATATAAAACTTTTTTCTACTTGAATATACGTAAATGTAATTTTATTCCTGTGAATTATCATTACTCCAGTCTTCAGTGTCACATGATATCTCAGACATCACCGCGACTTGATGCTCAAGAAAGATTTCTGATTATTAATAAAGTTGAAAACAGTTGTGTTGCTTCATATTTTTCTGGAAATTGATTTATTTTTTTTTTGGAATGGAACATTCTGACAAAACAGCATTTATTTGAAAATATTTAATTATTAAAGTCTTCACTTTTTGATTTAATGTGGCCTTGCTGAATAAACATACGACTGAATATCCAATTCGTGATCAGCAAAGACATGAAGGTTTTCTGAAAATTATTCTGCATACAGGAATACATGTAGTGTTTTCACGGTATCTTTTTATATTGGCGTGAACTTTGACCTCTGTTTGCATGCTGGTCGATGATTGTGATGCAATATATTTACATATTTTATAGGGTTCTGTTCTGTAAACCAAATATTTCATTGATGGATTAATGAGGTGAATGAAATGATTGTGAAAGGTAATATAAAAGACAAATAAAGACAAATAATATAATATATATATATACAGTATAAAAAGTTGAAAATGGGAGGAAAATTTGAAAATGTTTTTTACAAATGTGTATTAGAAATTGAAATTCTTGAAACTTAAAAATGGTTGTCTAGTTTGAAGAAGCTATGTCTGGTGTGTCAACCTACAAGGCGAAAAAAAAACATTGGGGAACAGAAATCTTTGGTCAAGACACCTCAGAGAAGGACAAGAAGAAAGCAGGCAGGGAGAATGTGAGCTGCAGGGTAAAAATAAAAGAAAACAAGGCATTTCTTGGTAACAGGAGTTCACAATCACCACGGAGACAATTAGTGATTGTGACAGGTGAGGATCTATTTCTGCCGCTGCTGATGTCACATTTCATTTCACAAATGATCAGAGATTTTGATTGAGCAGAACAGCGAGAAATCAGGATGAATAAAACATGCAGCGCTGCTCAATTCTAGCAATGTCACATAACAGTGATTCCCCAATGAAAGATGCGCTGCAGACGAGGTTACGGTTTCAAGATTCGAGAAGATACCCACAAGACGTAGCTGTTCATGATTAATGTCATTCATAACAAGCCACCGATATAGAGAAATGGGACAAACGACATTCAAAACAACAATAAATTGGATTCATTTGTTGAAGATTTGGTGCCTTTTTTTTGGTGCATTGATGTTTGCGCTAATCAAAAGTGAATAAAATATCTAATTAAATATCCAGAAAAATTGGAAGCAGCACAGCTTTTTTCAGCATTGGCGATGATCAGAAATGTTTCTTGAGCAGAATATCAGCATATTAGAATTATTCCTGAAGGATCATGTGACAGAAGACTGAAGTAATGATGCTGAAAATCCAGCTATGATCACAGCAATAAATGATGTTTTAAAAATATTCACATAAAAACATTTTAAATTGTATTAACCTTTCACAATCCGTTTTTACTGCATTTTGATCAAATAAATGCAGCCTTGGTGGACAGAAGCGATTTCTTTAAAAAACATTTCAACTTGTTTAAACAGCATATACATAAAGAATACTGGGTCCAAAAAAAAATTGTCATATTATGCATGCATTATATTACATATTATGTATTGACAAGTATGTGTGCTTTTTTAAGTTGATTTAAAATGCAAAAAAATACCATAAATGTGACAGAAAACTGTAAAATAAAAATTGTGAAAAGACCTGAGGGTAAAGAAGACATAATTTTGCTAAAGAGAAAATCTAATGAAGCCTTTGTGCGAAGGACATTATTGAGCGTCTCATGAACTTCAGCGTGCAGACGTGTCTGTTTTTGGTATGACTGGGACATGCAGAGCAGATGTCCGTCTCTGTCTTTGGGACAGATTCATCCTTTCCAGGCTTAAACTTAAACGCAACAATAATGGAAGTGGAAAGCAAGAATTGATCTGTGTTAAAAGCCACTTGTGAGTCGAAGGTCCATTTGTCTGTGTAGAAGAGAGTAGCAGGAAACGGACTGGAAAAACGCTTCTGGAAAAGCTCCAGTGGACATTAACAGTGGAGAGCAGGTCTGACCGTCACAGAAAATACATCATTAGCTCGTAGTGTTTTTCGGAGACATTAGAAACAGCCCAGTGACGTTCTACACAAGAGCTCCTGCTGTACCACCGAAGCAAAACCCCAAAAATCTGTCATTTACTCGCCCTTTTGTTTTTCCAAATTTGTAAGACTTTCTACACAAATAAGGGCGTTTAGATCAATGTTCTGGCTTTTCTAGTGTGAAGTGAAGATAAAAGGGGTCTGGACGACAAAAAGCATGAGAAAAGTAATCATTGTGACGTGTGTGAGGAATAGATGCTTCTTAACCCCCGTAAAGCCTGAAACATATAAACATATGAAATAAAAATATTCCCAAACTGAGCAGAAATACACAGTTTGGTGCAGATGCTGATATGGCCAAAAAGTAAAATGATATTCTGATGCTTGTAATGTAAATCAATGGGAGCATCGTTATTTAAAATGTTTGTCACTCTAGCAAGATATCAAAAGGCTTAATGTTATAATTAAAACATATAATGCAATGCAAAGCATTGACTGAGTGATGATTATAGTCACATTTCAACATGATAAATAAAAATAATAATAATTACGTACCAGTCAATCAGTCTAGTAAGTGTTCATCTTGAAATATTGCTAACAATATCGAAGTTATTCTTACTTTATAAAAATCTGTGAACATTTCACAGCAAATAGACATGTAAAGCGCAAGCTGAAGGTGGATAGTTGTACGATTAAACTAAAATGTTTTACTTGCTTAAAAAAAAAACCCCCTAAACTATCAATCAGACAGAAGGCATGTAGTAATTTGTGTGCAACAGCAAAGTTTTAATCGTCTCAGAAATGAGAATATCAAATATAAAACAGTAGGCTTTGGTGGATTTGGTGCCAAGTTGCGAGCAGCATGAAGTCCTACAAAAAAAAGAAATCAGGTCCATTTTGGCAAAGACATGCTCTGAAAACACCTGTGAAATGCTCTTCCTGTTATAATGGTCCACTAGAGCAGGTTTCTGGCCGGTCAGGTCATCCCCAAGCACACCAAGTGAACTCTGACCTGAAGCTTTCTCTATGGTCTTGTTAGACCACCCGCCATTACCAGTCCAAAAACTGCAGGAGTCAAAGAGCTGAATCCCGTGGATCCAGAGATTTCACAGAAACCTCAGAGGAGTGAACCTCCTGATCCTGCAAGAGGTGGAAAGAGCTCGGCAGACACTGAGGAAATACTGTAAGTTATTACAGCGTTTCTCTGAGGTCCCGCATTTGCATTAAAATGACATCAAATATAGAACAGAGGTAAATATTTTTACTGCTTTTTTTCATTTAAAAAGATACACATATAAGCAAAACAGCAAGAAGAAGCGTTATTAAAATGGCCAAATATAAAAAGAAAATCCACATTTTTTCGATTCATTTGAAATTACAAAAGCCCTAGTGGCGTTTATATTAACTCCAATATTTAATATTTTGCCAGTATTTAATATTCAACTTAATGAAAGGCAGTAACTAGCAGTCGCTGTTTCATGTGCAGTATGTGAAGTCTCTTGGGATATTTTAATAGTTCTCTTTCGGGAATGCCTCAGATTACGATATCCATGTTACACATCATAAATGTTATAATTATTTGCAACAGCATTAACAATAATCAAGCGCAGCTATAATTACAAGAAGCTCCACGAAAGTGATTGTTTTGAATTGCTCACGTAATCATTTTAAATGACTTAATCAATATGGCAATCAGTCTAAATTACACACTAAAGTAATTACTCTGTATCATGAATGCTGTAATGTAAAGTGGATTAGAGATACATCTAATCATAAGAGATACGTTTCTGAAATAACAACTCAATATCTTATAAATCACTATCACATTTTTTGGCAGGGTGATTTTTTACCTTCATTTACGTCTTGGGCGAAATGCCCGGAAAACTGCAGCAGTCATGTCCCGCTGTGCTCCGTTCGGATCTGTTCAGACGGAGAGTCAAAGCGCTCGACGTTAAATCTCTGATAACTGCCGCTGTAAATCTATACAGGCTTTAATATGAGGATTGAGGACTCTTTTTAATTGAACCTCTTGCGAGCCAACGTCTCAGTGTATTTTGTTCACAAAATAAAAGCATTTTTTTGGGCACTTCCCGGTTTCACGTATCAACTTACAGTTGTTTACAGGAACACATTTACGAGACTTACGTTTTGAGAGTGCTATGCTTTTCTTCAGACCTGCATTGTTCGACCTGAAATGTAAACTGCAAAGAAAGACAAAAAAAAGGGGGTTTCAAGCACCAAAATAAATGTTTTATTACAAATTTTTATATTTTTGCTGTACATTAGAATGTGTTCTTTTTATTTAATTATTTTTTTCACGGATTGTTTCCAAACAAGTCCTTCCCCAGATTGTTTTATATAAAAAAAATACTACTATTAATAATAATAAATTGTATGTTAAAAATTGGTAGTAACATTTTAGATTTGGGGGTTGCTTTTACAGTACATAAAAGTTAATTTTTACATGTAAAATACTGTAAAAACATGACAAATATTAAAAGGTTAACAGTATACATTCCCACAGTAGGTCTATATACAGGAAAAGCTGTAAAAGATCTGAGCTTTTCATGTCATTTTACAGTAAAATCATGTAAAAAAAAATAAAAATACAGTCGAAAACTGATATTCCCAGATATTCCCTGTATGACACTCCACATTTCAAAGCATTTTGTTAAAAAAATCATGTTAGGTTTTGTTATCAGTTGTAACATAAAACTCAAATGCACTTTTTTTTTTTTCAGCTGTCAGGCAAAGAAAAATATCCCAAAAGAGCAAAATAGTCCATTTGATCATTTTGCAAACATGGGAATGTTGCTTTTCAATGTTCTAAAACAAGTAATAATGCAATAGCAAGTAATAATATTTCAAGCAAAAAAGTTCCATGAATAATGTTTTTGTGCTAACGTTTTGAGAACATTATTAAAATACAGAGAACTTTGAATGAACATTCCTCCGTTACCACAATAATGTTTGTTTTTAACTGAGAGAACGTTACCCAAGGTTCTGAGAGCTTTCCCTGTTAGCTAGGAACGTACCGCCAACTTCCAGCAACAACCTATAAACTTTTAAATATTAATACATATAAATGCAACAAAGATTTGATAAACAACAAACTGCCTCGATCTGTTGAGTTTTTCTCTTCTTTTTTTTTTTTTTTTTTTTTTTTTTTCTTGAGAGCGAGTTGAACAGCCTGAAATATTCTCTACACCTTGGGCAATTTCTGCTGCGCTTTATTAATTTAAAACCTGTTTCACTGCATCAGGGCAAAGCTTTATTAAAACATCAAGAAACCAAAGTTCACTTGAAACATTTAAAACAAACCCTAGCAGAAGAAAACGCTGCTGTCGTGGAACCACAATGGAGGAAGCCGATAAGCGCTCTCCAGAATTGATTTACTGTTCTTTTGGCTGCGATGTCAATCGATCTGATCTCGAGGAAGAATCTGATAAATGGGTGACTATTTCCTGCCCTTGTTGACGGTCTCAGAGTGGCGTAAACACGGCCAAGGATGATGAAACTGATGTCAAACTGTATTATGACTAAAATATGTTATTTAACCGACTCCGTAAGGAGAATGCATTCGATATGAAGCGAGAAAAACTTGTTGCTTTTGGCGTTTACAAATGCTTTTTGGCGCAACTGAGAACATCTGCTCTTAACTCTTAGAGGAGACTTTTGCGAAGCATGGCCATCCTACAAGCCAGTCGTAAAATGCTTTTGTGACTTCTCATGGTGATGAAATACTTAATGAGTTTATATTAATTTGCTCGATGTCTGTCAATTTTCCCATCGCTAATCAGCAGTCTAGATCCTTTTGGCAAAGCCGCTAGGCAGGGGACCAAATCTGCTGATTGGTTTGGCAGAGGTTCTTCGGTTTCTAGTGAGCTCAACGAGGAAGGTGTGATCACAGTCACATCCGTGATGTCATTTCCTCCTGACTTCTTACAGCAAGTCAAAATCAATCACAGCAACCGCAACGACTGAAGCAAAATACGCTTTCCGAAAACACAAACAAAGCCAAAAATACAATATAGTAGCAATAACAAAAAAATCTAATGATTTTATATATTATTTATAGTTCAGCGAGAGCACAAGTTCCCCAGAAACACTAAATTATGCATTACTCTTTTATTGCAGTGAACAGATAAACAGAAGAGTTAAATTCTTGAAGTAAAAATAAACCTAAATACGAAAATAACGCTGCTGTTTATGCATAATCTTTATTTCCATAATAAACCCTCTCTCCCTCTCTCTCTCATGTCAGTCTTTGTGTTGATCAGTTGTGACATGTTTGTGTCATTTTTAGAAAATGTTTAGCACAGACTCAATCGCATTGATCAGGGTGAGCTAACGCAGGCAGACAGCCGTCTGTATATCTGCCGAAAGCACGCCGACGCCGACACGGCCGCGCTGCGCTCAACTTTCCGGGAAATTGTTTGGTAACACTGTTTGATGGAGCCGTGTCAAATCTGAACTTGGCAGCTCCGGCGACATATGTGCGAGCTCATGGCACGCATTAACGCCGACACAGCCAGAACTCAAATAGGTGTCAGAGATTACAAACAATGGGGCCGTATAATGTTGACAAATGACTGCAAACGTTTAGGCTCTAATACAATTCTGCGCCAAAAAATGGGAAATTCTGTCACCTACTGACCCTTGCGATATTCCAAAACTGGATTTTTCTTTTTCTTCTGTGGAAAAGTTTTCTAGTTCATGTGATTCAAATAACGCTAGTTTTGCGAGTGAATTTAGTGCAATCTAACTCAAAATAAAAATCCACTTTCTATGAATAATGACTTTAATTTTAGTCTGTTTCTTTCACAAGACTACTGTATGACATCAGTCAAAAAAAAAGTAATATGCGCTACTACTTTTTTGCTGAGTTTGCATTTATTCTGAGCTTCCCAGCTAACGGGAACATTCTCAGAACATACTGGCAAGGTATTTAGAACATTAGAGAATGAGAAGTAATGTTCCCATGATGCTTGCAAAATGCAAAGTAACCTTTTCGATAACATTTAAAATACCAGTAACACTTTTCCCTCAGTAAAGTCTTAATTTGCTGCTTATTATTAGTTAATAAGGTAGTTATTAATTTTAGGTATTGGGAAAGATTAGAAATGGTCATGTAAAATAAGGCATTAATATGTGCTTAATTAGCACTAATACATGGCTAATGTTCTAGTAATATGCATGTTAATAAGCAACTAATAGGTGTAACTGTAAATAAAGTGCTACGACATTTTCATATCCTAAAGGGAATGGTAGCACATTTTTGTTTTCCAGTTAACAGAGAACATTCTCAGATCTTTGGCTAGCCTTCTGGCCATGTTCTCTCTACAGGTCCGTTTACACGACAACATTTTCAGCCAAAACCAGTACATTTTTGATGTGTTTTGCCTGTCAGTTTACACAACAATGGCATTTTGGAGACTGAAAATGCCACTGTTATCATTTCCGTGTAAACACCCAATACAGGAATCTTTGAACGCTGTGACATTACGCTCGGTATGCAGACATGTGCAATAGGCATAAATGTCGATTTTAAGGGCAGAACAAACACACACAACAACGGCAGAGTACACGACACTGTTGTTGCTGCTCAAAAGTTTGCTAACACTTCTTCAGCAAAGTATGGATTTATTTAAAATCTATTACAACCAATAGCAGAGAAACGCATCATATGCATCATATAATTGTCACTGCCCTACAGGTACTGTTTACTGCTAACTGGCCTGGCATACGTAAAACATGTTCAACTTCGATCAAATTCTGACTCGAAGTAGAGAATGCCGATTAAAGCATCAAAGTAATGCAATAGCGATTAGCAGTAGCAGGCCTCGATACGTAGACCATCTCTCGAATCTATACATATCTATGGCAGGAGAGCTGATAAAGACAACACTGTTTCTCGTTTTGCCAGATTCACCACATGACACCAATCACTTGTGTTTTATTCTAACCTTTTCGATTCCAATAACGGCCACAAATCTGCGTTTTTAGAACAGTAAAAACTTTTTTACTGTAGTTGCAATGTTATTGGGTCACGTTTATCATAACATGATAAAATAATATATATGCCTACTGCTGTTTGTGTAAATTGAGTTTGTGATTAATGCGATTTGTTAATTGCGGCACAATATTCATATATATTTCATATTTTATCTTGGACCGATTTTGGCCTGCTCGAGCATCTCTGCTTTAAAATGTGATGTTATCTGGCCATCAAAGCCCCCTCATCTGTCTGCAAATTCCTGAAGAACAGTTTTACTGTATGTTTAGCCAAAGACCTGCCAGTCAGACATATTGTACGTTCGGGTCTGACAAAGATGCTCATCTAGAAAAAGCGCTGTGACGTTCAGCAGTGAAACCAGCCAGAGAAGCATTTGCTGTTACAGGGGATTTGCTCATGATTGATTCTTTGAGATGAGTGTGAGCCGTATGGCAGCGTGGATGGCAATTTCGCCTCTGCCGTGGCACCTGCCCCGGGGATTACCATCATCCAGCGCTGTCAAAGACACTGAAGGGCTCTCAGGCGCCTTAAAATACGAGTTACAGAACAACAAACTAAAAGACAAGAGCCGTCTGAGAGTGTGTGCTTACAGTTGTTGGCCCCAGTTAACTCTCTTATGGCGTTTAGTTCACGTCTGTTAGCTTTGAGGCCATCTAAATGTTAATGTTCTCCTAAAAGTTGACTAAATTAAATTTCAGTAGCCACTTTTATGGAGGCTAAAGGTTTGTTTGTTTGTTGCCGTGAGTTTGTGTGCGTGTGTGTCCTTGAAAAGATGCATTGGCAGGCTAAGATTGGTGTATATCTCGGCACTGGATAAATTGGAAATGATCCAAAGGAAATTGAATTTGCGGGCAGAATGAGGGGGCAGGTGAGGGGAATGGCCGAGTTCCCATAATGCATCACTTCTACCGCAGTAGGGATCTATGCCACGGCTAATGCGAAACATTTAAAATGCTTATAGGAGCGAATCCAGGCGATACACGTCAACTACGCTTTGCTTCTCAAACTGATTTTACTGTGACGTTAAAGCATGATGGCGTACTTCGGTGTGCCATTAGAGGCCCATTTGATCATTACAGCCACGTGATTTGACAGCAGAGTTGGTTTTGATTTAGTTACTTATGGATTTGTTCTTCTTTGAAAGATACACATCAAGGTCAAGAGTCTAATTTTGCCGGAGCGCTCAAAGCGTTTCATTAACATGGTAACTCAGTTACGGGCCGATATGATCCGTCTTCTCACTGTCAGCTTTGGCTTCTTGCTGTTGATGGACGTCGGACTTCTGACATAATCATCACTCAACGCCTGACGTATCGCTGGCGGCGTGCACAATGTTATCTGCCGTTCATCACCGCAACAACCTCAGCGGCTTTTCCTCAGCTAAAGGTACGCTCGCGTCCCGGGGCTGATTTTTATTAAAGCTAATAAATTTAGACTTTTTTTCTTTTTATTATATAAAGGTTGTATCAAAACCTATTGTTGGAAAACATTTTTTGCTACTTTTCAAAAGTTTTAATCATCAACTTGTACATAGGAAGAGTTCATTCGTGTTTTGTCAGTTTGGTTGCTTTGTTTAGATTAAAAAAATATATACAGCTAACACAATAAAAACATGATAACATACAACCCGAATTCTGGATATGTTGGGTAATTTTTTTTTACAAAAAAAGTCTTTCACGTCACAATATTTAATTCACAATGGAACGTGGAGAACATAACAAATGTTTAAACTAAGAATTTCTTTACTTCTTTCCATTAAATGAGTTCATTTCAAATTTGATGCCTGCTAAAATTTAAAAAAAACTTGGCACGAGGGCAAAAAAGTCCTGCCATATTGGACAAGATTCTGCTGGGAGAACCTCTAGCAACTAATTAAGTACAGACATCAGGTCTGTAACATGATTAGCTATAAAAGAGATGTCTTAGAGAGGCAGAATCTCTCAAAAGTAAAGGCAGAAACTCCCCAATCTGTGAAAGAGTGTGTAAAAAGATTATGGAAAAAAATTTTTCCGTCAATTTAACATGCATAACATCATGAAAAGATTCAGAGACACTGGAGAAATGTCTGAAGACCATACGGTACGGGCAAATTGCATGTTTTGGAAGGCTATGAATGCTGAAAGGTGTATAAAGGTTTTAGAGCAACATATGTTCCCCTCCAGATGACGTCTATCTCAGGGAATGATTCTCTTTTTCAGCAAATGATTCTCTCAGGTTTTTTATCATCATTGTCTACAAGTGGAGCAGGCCATAACATTATCTCATACAAAATATGACCACGTTTATAAATAAAATGGAGTAAAATACAATATATAAAAAGAGAGAAAATATATATTTCTAGACACCTTGATGTCCAAAAGTGTTCACAGTTGAAGAACCACTACAAATGTGCAAACATCAAAATGTTTTGAACACACATCGGACTGAATTGTCTTAGATGTCTTAAATAATGAAATCAATGAGCACGAATCACATCACAGGTGTCTCTGAGAAGCAGATCTCAAAACCTGTGTCAGCAGTTCATCTGAATCTCAACTGAAAAAAACAACCCAACAGAGCACCCCATAGGTGTCTAATGTAGGTCATCTATTGCCTGAGAGATTGTGAGGGTCTGTTTCCGTTGATTTCAGACTGAAGCAGGCGCTCTCCAGAATTGTTTCTCATCATTAGCTGAATGAGGAACCTGCCAGGGGTCCTAAAACATGAAAAATAAATAAATAAAAATAAAATAAATATTTCAACTAGTGATTTTCTCAGGAGATTGACCACTCTTTCTCATCAACTTAAAAGTACTGCAAAAGTAGGTTATTTCAGCTCAATTTAATGATGTTACTCAAATTATTATATTAAATGATAAAAAAATGTAATCATTAACCCTCAATGTATGCCTTAAAATACTGTGTAATTTGACAACTTATTTGACAACTCAGGTATAAATGTCTGGCTTGAGATCATTACATTTAATTAAGTATAACAAAAGTATAATTTAATCTAAAATAAAATGACATTTTCTCAGTGTTTTCCTACGATGAGAGCACATTCATTCACACACACACACATTCATAATTTTAAAAAATATGAAGAATTAATAATGAAATAAATTAATATTAAATGCATTTATTAATAAATAATATAAATAAATGAAGAGTCACAATATATAAAAACTATGATAATCTATCACCAGAATGGTGGATTTTTTTTCTTTCAAGTCATGTCTGAGAAAGCTATTTGAAGAATCACCTATAAATATAGAAAGACATCTTGTGGCTGACTGATGGGACATTTGGGCAAATGACATTCATTATTCTGTATATGGAAGGCAAATATAGCTGCCAAAAACAGGAGAGCAACTTTCATGATAATAAAGAGAGAAAACTCATTTGAGGCATTATTGAATCCTGAAGGGAGTCTTTGGGATGAAGCCAGTTTAGACCCATTCAAACACCAACGGCATTCAACAACACGGATATTCAGCCAAGTTTTTACAATTTCATCAGCGTTGGCTGTTTCATTTACTTAAAATCATATTCATATCCTGACACAGTGTCAGCATTAAAGAGAAAAAAAATAACAAAGTAACAAATTAAATTAATTCACAAAAATAAATAAAATAAAATACCTCTTTCAGCTATTGTTCCCTCAAACCTTTCTCAACGTTGTGCCAGGGTAAAAGATCAAATAAAACAATAGCAATAATAATAATAGTATAAAAATACATACATGTATATACAGTCATTTTTAAAATAGTTCTCTTAAATTTTCTGTATTTTTTGTTCTTAAAATTGTATTAACTGACATGGTTCCAGTGTAAAGTAAAATAGAATAAAATAAAATATATAAATAATATTAGCATTTTGGCTTTATGCTGGTTTTAAAAAAATTGATATACAGTAATCACAGTCTTTACAGTAGACACGTTTTTTATTTTTTTACTTGGAATTAAACGTAACAACACACAAAGGTATTGGGAATTTAGGCCAATGTGTTTAACTGTCATAACTGTAAGGTCATGATACAAAAAAGACATCTTATTGCTACAATTAAATGATTTTATTTCATGTGCACGTCCTATTCGGCAAAACAAAGTGAGGCATCTTCAGTGTGAAGTCAGCAACATCAAGCTTCACAAGCTGAGAGAGAAACATCTGAACCGTATCGATCACTTGTGTTCTCTGAGAAACAAAATCGATCGATTCCTTCATCCTCTGGAGTTTCACACTCTATCAAGCACAGGTTCTGCGGTTCGACATGTCAAACGTGTCTCCGCTCGCGCTTTTCGATCTATTTGCGGCTTATGCATACCGACACGCCATCAAACGCCGCAGATCTGCCAACTCTGGAAACGCAAATAAGCCGAAATGTAGGCTGGCCTCAGTCAAAAAAGCAGAAGGACCCCCGTGTGTGTGAGGTTGATGGATTCAGGCCTTCGAGATGAGAAGCAATTCCTGTAATGATGGACAGCTGCGAGGAGACAATAGGTTGCTAGGCGACAGCATGTCGAACAGACAGGTATGTCATGGTGGCCAGAGCGAACGGAGAAAGTGGCATTACCCTGGAGACGGAGGAGAGAAACAGAAAGATTGAGCGTTTAGACGCTGCAGCCGTTGCTCGTGGTGGACGAGGGGCAGAAGTGTGTGATGATTCGTCTTTGTGTCTCAGACGGCTTCGCTGGAGCTGCTGACAGGTGTGTTTTACAGGTGTCCGGCGACGTGAGGGGTTTCATTCACTTAAACATGTCAATATATCATAAACACTGTATTTACACTCAAACCAGACCAAGACTATGTCATAAAGCGTCAAAAAGCATTCAGAAGACACTTCTATATATATATACACACACACTTCTACACATATAAAGATCGCCTATAAAGATTTTCGTACTTTTGTAGTTTATTGAATTGATAAGCAATGAATAAAAGAGTCAATGTACAAATAAACAAATATTGAAATAAAAAATAAATCTAAAAGAAAAAATTAAATACTGAGACATTAAAGGCATTTTTACGTAGATAGATTATTTGAATTAATACTGAATAATTATTTATGAATAATAAATCAACTTAAAAAATGGAAAGGGTAGTATCGAGGAGTGCTGCCATATGAAATGTGCTTGCAGAAATGCTAATAATAATTTATTGTTATTCATAATTTTGAAGGAATAAAGAAGCAAATTAATTCTAAATTAAAGAGCAATAAAAAAAAATTTTAGAACCAAAAAGTCCAAATTAAAATGTTTTACTGTAAAAAAAAATAATGAATTAAATCTAAAATAAATAGTAATTTAATTAAATAAAGTCATTGATTTGACAATTATCATATTATAATATTATAGCTCTCTGTACTATAGTTTTACCCCTCAAAAAATCTAGTCATTAGTTCATCGTATAAGTCATTAAATGCGAAACGGTCGATCTAGTCATAAACTGTCAAACGTATTTTCTATACATTTCTATTACACTTTTTGTAAATTTACCATGAATTGTGCAAGTGAATGACTTTGACTAAGGAAGAGAATATAGATCAATCAATTATGAACTCTTCTCGTGAATCTTCAGTTGGACTGAGACAGACGGAGGACAGCACACGGGTTACAATTTCAGACGATGCATGAACATCCAGAAAACCATGCTTGGTGGAAGGGTGCCGAGGCAAGAAGCAGAAGAGGAGCATGTCAGATAAAATAACTATTGTGGACCAGGCTGTCAATCACGGCTTTACAATAGCTGAAGGGTTCAGCTAAATATTATGAGAATGACCATATCCACGATAATTCAAACATTTTGAAAAGCCACTTTTAATCAATATCCCACATAGAGCAATGTTTAAATGTGAACTTTTGAAGCAGATTCATAACATGCATAAGAAGTGCAGCCTTCTGCATTTCAGTACAGTAACCGTCCTCTAAAATCTTGGCATGGTTTACATACTACAGTAATACTGACAACATGACCAAGCATTTCGACTATTTTGTTTGTGACCAACAGCAAGGATTTTTTATATACTGACATGTTCATTGACATAAACATTTACTTTCGACTGAGGAAAAACTGTAAAAACCCTTCTGAAACAGATGCCAACACCAGCGCTAACACAAAAATCCCCAAAGGGGCACCTGTTTATCAGTAAAGACCTCTTTGCAGCTAATTTATCTATAAATCAAAACCAGCTGAGACGTGTAGGGAAATGAAGTCATTTGCACGTGTTTATACAGTGTAATTAAATTACCGCAGAAGCTCAGCGAGTGAAACATCACCTATATGTAAAAACACACAGAAGTGTTAATGTGAACACCTGCAGACGACTGCGGGCCAAAAAACCTCGAGACCGACGCACTAAAGTGGCCGATTACGTCCCAACCGGTCCTGATTCATAAACGCCGAAACCTTCCGTCCAAACATCAGCCTGACAACTGAAATAACCTACATCTCATTTACTCCAGCAAGTTCTGATCACTGTAATATTTAAATTAAAAGCATGATTCAATACAGTATAAAAGGGTCTCTAAGCAAGCCGTCGTTCAAGGGGTCAAATAATCTGGCCTATAAGGGCATATCACCGGGATACAGGAACGCCGGATAGCCGCGTGCGTCTGCTTTGTTAGTGGGTGGCTGGGAGTGATACAGCTAAACTCTTTTGAGCAAAATCGCTGCCTGCTGGGATCAGTACAAACACAGCGGAGAAACCCAAGCTTCTGCAGGGAAACCAGACGAGCCGAGATATTTAAAGCTGAATCTGTAGCCTAGAGTGACAGGTTCGCGGAAGAGCCGGGTCACGCAGCGATCTGGCGGCGAGCCACGAGAAGATCCGAGGATCCTCCACGGCCTTCTCGTGTTAATGCCAGCCCGGGTTTACATGTTAATGTGCACCGTTTGTCATTTGTCTTTTCAGAGTCGAGAAAAAGTTACGAAGGCCGGAGATGTGAGGTATTCGTAAAAAGCGCAGGTAACCTGAAGAGTTTGAGCACGCACGATTTAACTCGCCGTGAAATCTTTATTTATTAGATGCTTTTATTTGAAGTGAGACACGGAGGACCCTTCATTCGCCCCAAATGTTAGAATTACGTCACAATTTACCCATCCTCCTCGTTTCCAACCTGTATGACTGTCAAAAACACACTTTCAGAAAAACGTCCTGAGTGCTCTTTTCTACAAAAGGAAAAGGGAATGTGGTGGAAGCAAAAAACAACAAGTAAAATATATAATTAGACTTATATAGAGATTAGTTAAAGTTAATAAGGTTAATAATGCTGTAACTTTAACAGTAAAATACTATAAAAATTATATGGTAAAAACCTGCACAAACAATAAATTACCCAAAGATACACTGTAACACGATATTTTATATATATATATATATATATATATATATATATATATATATATATATATATATATATATATATATAAACAAATAAGAGAAAACTTATTTCAATGAAAAAAGGCATCATACATGTACTAACATGACATCAATTAATTAAATTATTTTGCATTCAAACTGTACAACTTAACATATATTTATTATATTAAAGCTGTTTTTTACCATAAAATTCACAGATTTATATATTTAGTTTATTAAAATTTTTTTCACAGACATTTGATAATACTCAAAGCAAACATTAACCTTCATTTTAACCAGCTAGTCATCTGAAGCTACTGACGGCTTACTTGAAATAGACGGACGGATCTTTCTTTGTACACTTTTATACTTCTATCGATCTTTTCGAGCTATACGATGTCTAAACCTCCGCATCACAGAAAAGAAAAGAGAGTCATACGGGACTGGAATGGCTTTCGGGGGAAATAAATAATAATAAAATCAAATCGTTTTTAGGTGAACTATCCCTATCGCTCCTTATGGATATTGAATAAAACACGCTTCCAGCCACACCATCTGCAAACAACAACTTCATTAAACATGCGATCCATAAAACCCGCAGCTGAGAGACTATTACCTATCGGCCAACATATGCTGTGGTACAACTTCAACGTGTTTTCTTTACACAGTCTGTCTCTTGAGTGTTTCATTGACATACACACGCTCGCTTCACTCTCACAGCTGAAGTAGCTCCGTTTCATCAAGTACTGATTGCTTTTTTCCTGCTGTTGTTTCTGAAATTCATATCAAGCTAGACGCCGGATGAGGCAGAGTTATATATTAGCCACGTCGGCTTTATAATAACAGTATGAAGACCATCGTGATTTTGATAAGCTGAGCCGCCCATGAGCGCGTAAAATGGATGAGGGTATTTTGTTGATTTATGAAAAGACACACAGTCTCTCTGTTGTCTTGTTTCCTCATCGACCGAAGTTCATTTTGCATATGGAAAATCCATCATTTCCGCTCAAGGTTACGGGAGAGTCGAGTGAGGGATAATACTGGGATATGAAGATAGATGGAGAGAAAGAGAGGGAGAGAGGCCACATATACACTGCAGCAAACTTCGGTTGTCACTTCACTTTAGTGCTCGATCTCTTTTGTACACACACAGTTCAGCAATTCTATAAAAATGACGACAACAGAATTATTCTACCTGATTTACAGAAACCCTACGCAGTGTGTACAGAAACAAAACTTCCTATCAGATTTGTGGTGAAAGAAATCACGTGGAAGGAAGTGCGTGTTGATTTAGTGTTGCCAGTTTGTTCTATTTAAAAAAAGCACATAACATGTAAATAAACTTAAATACTGTAAACTACATTTATCGTGGATCACTGCATACACAGTGAAGGATCGCTTAAAGTAAGTACCTGGCAACCTTTCAAAACGTTATGGTTACTACGGTGTCAATCATTGCCAGTTTAGTTCTATACACTCACAAAATTATATTCAGGGTATTCGATACTTTTTAGTGTGTAAAACCTACAGCTGGAGGTTAAATAGTTACTGCAGTCCAAATTAAAAATATCGTTTCTCCTGACCACTCCTCCTCAGACTCGACGCTCACACGGGTTGCCAGATTGAGAGCAAGCGGCAGGAATTAACGCAACTGACCGTTCGTAGCTTGATTGACAGACAATCTGACCAATCATAACGCCAAATCTGCCAACTTGGCCGACAAACAAGTCAAAGCGTTCAATACGTTTTAATGTTCATTCACTTTCTTCCGTGCATGAATTAAATATGAAAAGACAATCTGATCACATGTGATCTATCACGAGTCACAACACATTAAAAAGCCACAAAACGCTTTCATCCTTGGAATTTCTTAAAAAAAGACTACATTTTAAAGCTGAGACCCTGTTTTGTGACAGAATGAACCTGCTTTGTCTTGTCTGTCAGCATGTTGTCAGTTTTTATCTTCGCTCAGCATCATGAAGTCGCACATGAACCGTTCGTCTTTTCATATTTACTTGTAAAAGCATAAAAATAAACATGAATTAACATCAGATGGTATTTTATTTGAACTGTCATCAATACACATCATTTTTCCAAGGTTAAGTCCAAGTTCCAATTCTACTCTTATTCCCGGTTTGTTTGTAGTTCTCTGTTAATCGAAGCGCAAGACAGTGTATATTGATGAGTGTATTTATCTGCGTATTAATACTCCTCTGGCTTTTTAGATGGATGCTGAGGTTTTTTTAGGTTAGGCAGAATCTGCGATCACCGACCCAGTCTGTTTGCCGGCTTCCGTGTCTGCTTTACGCTGCATTTTCTGCCAACTGGCAACCCGAGGTCTTGAAATCACACATTCCAAGACAAAAACAGACCTTCCGAAAGGATGAGCAGCGTTAACCTGTTTACGAAATATCTGCAAACCAATTATGGTATTTTATACATTAATCTTATACAGCTTTACTACAGTCAAAAATATAGCGACTTTATGCTAAACTTTACAGGCTAAAGAGAGAGAATAACACCGTTTTATTGAGTAGTGGGATGCTTTACGTTGCTATTTGTGCTGGCTGAATCATCACAAACACGCTTGAGGTAAATGGCTGTTCCTGCTGACAACTTTACAGGCCAGCTCACACAGTCTGGTAAAAACACACACACACACACACACACACACACACACACCTGATTGTGCATTCAGCAGACTTCGAGCAGCTGGAACGCCAGCGATTCAATTCTGAATACTAAATATCAACAAAGGTTACAGCTTGACCAGGGGAGCGCCTTCAAAAACACACGGATAATAAAACAAACCGTGACTTACGATGACACGAACCTGAAGTGAGCGCTTTTGGCGTCTGGCTTGCTCTTTTTGCATCACTTTTGCTATAGCTCATACAACTTTGGCATAAAATTTGCTCCTGTTTTGTGGTACAGACGGGAATGGTTGGTTAAATCCTGTGCTTTCTGTTGTTGAGGTGTGATATTACATTTCTAAGCAATTTAGACTTGCGATTTTCATCCGGCTGGACAATAAAACAGAAAGAAAAACCCATGGATGCACACTGGAAAGATACCCGAGTCTGTGTTAACATGTTAAAAATCATTTAAACCACCTTATCATCCAGCAGCAGCATGCTAAAACTTTATCAGAAACCATAAAGGCGCTCTTTATGCACAGACAAAACCCGTTTTTCTTTAGAGAAAGCGGATCTATTTACTGAAAATACATGGTAGTTTTGAGCGAAATGATTCACTTTGATCATTTAGTCTTTAAAACCTCAGCAAACGGCTCACTGTCATCGCAGACCGGGAGATTGCCGATTACCTTACAGTATAAAAACACATGACAGGTGAAAAAGAGCTCTTCTGAACACTTACAAGCTCAGAGACGCTTGAGGAACAGCATCATTCACATCCGCCGTGTTCGGTTTGTTGTTTTTACACATAGACAGACGAGGAGAACAACAGAGAGCTGAAGATACAGAAGAACGCTCTGGAAAACGACTGCCGTCAACAAAGATGCGAGGTGGAAAAAATTACTCATTCATTTCATTTTTTTATATACGCATGTCCAGGGAAATATAGAGAGATATTGACAATATGGCACAGCTAGTTTAATTAAACGAGCACTGTCACGTTCAAAGGAGAAATATGTTCAATTGTTTTAAATACTTTAAATGAAACAAGAATTTAACTCGCTAATTTTGCGTTGAAAAAAGTAAAACGGGGACATATTTACTTCATTTTCAGTTATTTAAATAATTGTATTTTGCTATTAATTAATGAATAATTGTTACTTTAATAATTGTTATTAATATGATAATTTTGTCACGAGCGTGGTTTAGGGTGAAGGAGCACTTGACGAGAATATCCAAAATAAACGAGTTTAATCAAACACACATACAAGATAAGTACTCGAGCAGGCAGGGAGATGAACTAAATCCACGTGAAACATAGACGAGATCGGACCAACTGAACTGAAATCACAGGACTTAAATACTCAGCGTAAATACTTAAATAAGACACAGGTGAAAACGCTAAGACAATTAGCTAAAGTAGGTCACAGAACACATGGCACACGACAAAAACAATAACACAAGAGTCCACGTGTGACAAATTTAACCTAATAAAGGTTTTAAAATGTTATTATCCATATATATATATATGGAAAAAAATTTTTTTACATGCATGTCCAAAAAAATATTGAGAAATATAAAAAAAAAAATTGCACAGTTTTCTTAATTAAATTAGCATACTTATGTGCAAAGAACAAGAGCTTAAAATGGTAAATACGGTACATTATTTTAAATACATAACATAAAACAAGAAATAGCACATTAATATCGTAACATTTAACATAACATTATGTGTGTGTCACCCTTATTTATTTAACTAATTTTACACCTGATTGTTGAATTAAATTATTTATTAAAAAATTATTAAATAACCAAGGATAAAAAATATATATATTTTTTTACCAGTGTGGCCTGTAGCAAAAAGAAAAGTTTCTGAGGTTGAGAAAGTTTTACTACATTTTGCTGAAAATATTTTAAAGGCAGGTTTTTCCTTCTGCGCTGCAAGTACATTTACTGAAAAACTAAACAGAGTCTGATTTCAGTTCATGCCCCTTTAAAGAGCAGCTATCTTTAAAATACTCTCTCAATGACAAAAATGTAAACCGATCTCTTTGAGTACTTCTCCGTTTCCTCTCACCTCACAGAAAACAAACTGAAAGTGAATAAGAGAACAAACAGCATGAGTGAAGTGCTCTGAAGGTACTGTACCTCTGCGGGAGAGTTCATTCCAGCGGCCCGTCGGCAGTTTGAAGGTCTTACTTTGAGGGGCTTCACCCCTCCATGAGAGTTACACCATCAGCAAACAACAGTCCCGTAGCACAAAATATGTGACTTAGAAATAAACTCATACATTTTATATATGAACACATGAATGCAGCCTGTTTTAATTAATCCAGCACATTTATATTTGTATTATTTACATGCTGTTATAGTCTTAGATTTATTTTGGAATCTCAGTTTAATTTTTAAATATAATATATAATTTTTATGCAATATTTAGATTCACATTTTAAACACGTTGTAATTCAAAGTGGTTTACGTAATGATTTTTTCTATTTAGTTTTTTTTTTTGTTTTTTTAACTAACTTATTTCAGTTAGTAACATTTATAATTTTGTTTAATTAATAAACATTTTAGAAGTTAAAACATTTTAGCCGACACCACCGCTAAATACTGCGCGTTTGTGTGTCATTTAAAAATAATTTTCAAATATGTTTTTCATTATGTTTTTAATTTCAGTTAACAAAACACCTCTGAACAGCACAGATAAAATGTGACTCCAAATACATTTTAAATCAATATATTTTTGCATTACAGTTCACAAAAATATATTTTTTATTCATTTAAGCTAACACGGCTGAATTTCAGGAGAAAATGTGACTCCAAATGCATTTTAAATCATATTAATATATTTTAAAATTTCAATGAATGAAAACTTTTTTCAAATATATATTTTTGCATTTCAATGAACAAAAACTGCACAACAACACCTCGTTCACTCTCAATTCAGCCAAATCGCATTGTTTTATAAAACAAAAGATATTTCGAAGATGAATGTTTAAACCATTTTTATAGAGAATTAAAGCCAGTGGAGTCCAAAACTGTAACGGCACATAAAAACAAAACCAGCTATGACTATGATAGATGGTTACTATGCAGAACTGGTTACATGGCTAGCAAGTGTTCAGAAGTCTGGACTATTGTTTTATCAGACAATCTTTGGCCAACACGAGTGACCCTTAATCCTTGGCAATGAAGTCAGCCGGAGTCATAATGACGGAACGTTCTTTCTGTCGGCTGTAATTTAGGGGTGATGAGAGGGACCTCGCTTCAGTAGGACTGCTCAGCTAAATCAGGGTCTGCAGGGACAGAGAGAGGTTATCATGATCCTCTGTGAGAAAGAGAACTCATTCAATTACTGCTGCTCATTTCACACACGCGCACACACACACACACACACACTGTACCAACGTTATCTCGACCTTTACAGAACAGAGCCGTCAGCGAGCCTTTCATTAACAGCTAAGCTCGTTTGATCATGTCTGAGCGACCACAATGAAAATGATGTGAATGTCCATCCACAGTCATTTTTAAACGAAAAGTGAACCGCGTCTCGTTAAGAGAAACATGCTTAATAATCACTATTATCACTATTTTCATAGCTCATAGTCGGGTAATGGATTTGAACAAGCCCTAAAAGTTCTCTCTGAAATTATGTGGACTGTTGTTTAGAGGTTCAGTGTGAAAAGCAGTAATGTGCATTTATTACCTCAAAGAGCCACTTCTACCTGGTTTAATCCATAAAAATCATTTCTGCTTGCGTAAATAATGCAGTCAGAATTTCTATAATTAATGTAGTTAGGTTGAAGCAGTGATGCTAAATATATATCTTTTATTTTAATAAAACAGGTTAAAATACATGTTAAAGTTAAAAAGAATTTCAGAGTGAACTAAATCACAAAATAAATTAACTAAATAAATTGTTTAGCATTATGGCAGCAAATTGTCATTATTATTAAAACATGTATTATTATTAATATTATAATTATTCATTAAATGTTTCATACACTTACACTTTAAAACTTTAATGCTTCACTTGAGCAGAAATATTGCGAATGCAGTAATAATGTTAAATATCATTTTAAACTAGGCATTTTCTATTGTAATATATTTTAAAATGCAATTAATTCCTGTGACGCAAAGCGGAATTTTCAACATCATTAATTTAGTCTTAAGTGCCACATGATCTTTCAGAAATCATATGCTCATTTGCAGCTCAAGAAAGATTTGTTTAAAAACAGCTATGCTGTTTCATATTTTAGTGGAGACATCTCATTTATCAGGGTTCTTTGGTGAATAGAAAGTATCTATTAGTATCCTAGTATTAGCATTTGTTTAAAACAGAATTGTTTTGTATCATTGTGTCTTCGCTGCTCAATTTAATGCGTTTTTGCTGAATAAACATATTCATTTCTTTCACTGTGCTATCATCCAAAAATATCTGCATGCTTTTCCATTGTGTTTTATGGTAATACTGCTGTAAAGGAAGGCAGAATGGGTTGATAGACAGAAAGGCATAAACAGCAGAAGAGAACGACTGCTGCTATCACCATGTTGCCGTTTGCTGAGAGCTAATCCTAAATTTACCTCTGATATAAATCAGGATCAGCCCACACAGCTGTAGTCATGGAGACTGACCCGCGGCTCCACGGCGATATAGAATATTCTCTCCAGATATAGAACTCTGTCACTCCAGAACAAACACACCTGAATATAGAAGGAACACACTTAGCATGAGCAATCAATCTGCAGAGAACAGAGGAACGTACAACACGCCATTAACAACGTCTAACAGCTCCTGAAAGTTACTAATAGCAAACAAATAGAGTTCACGTGTTTGGCTTGGAATAACATGCACAGAAAGCTACATGGTCTCGTGGCATAAACGTACCTGGGGGCACTTTTAATGAGACACGAAATATGTACCAACAAGTACATATCACTGCGGTTTCCAAAAGAAATAAACACTTCTTATTCCTTTTCACACAAATTGACGATTCATTTCATAAATTCGATTAATAAAGCATCATTTTCACATAATTACTTGAAGAATATCAACTTAATCAACTTAAACAATATTAATATGCTGCTATCGGGTAGTTTTAGGGTTGGATTTGGTGTAGGATATATTTCCTACATGATAGAGCGTTAACTTTTAGCAACAGTCCCCAAATGTTTCTTTTCTAAAACCGCCATAATACGTACCTTCAGCCATGTAATAAAAGCACAGCAATATATAATGTAATAAAAATATGCCAGGGTTCACGTATTGGTTCACGTCTCATTGGACATTTCTTTTCGAAACTGCGGAGAAACATGCGGTAAGTACAGTATGTAAAAAAGGTGTTGCACAAAAAGTGCAAAGAGGTACATTTTTTTGTGAGACCGGGTTGACAGAAAGACCCGGACTGTGTATTATTAGTGAAGCAAATATAGTAGATTTTCATTCTTGTTCTTAAACAGTGGCGTGTCATATTTTTACACCTCTAGCCTCTTTTGGTGGAATCTCTCTCAGCAGTTCAGATCAGTATATCAGATGATTTATGTGCTGTGGATAACCTGTCATTTAAACTGCATTTTATCATCTGTCAGTAACTAAAGCAACTCGTACATCTTCACCTCGGTGTTTTGTTCCAGCCCCCTGATTTAAATGATTGGTAGTCTTAAGGTACTATAGCTGTCAATCACTTTTATTGGTGTATCAGTATTGGATAGCCTATCTCTTTGAGCATCTCTGTTGCACAATATATAAGCCTGCAAACACTGTAGTACGTTCAAAATGTTTGTTCATCTGGTGGCTATGTTGGAGATTTAATACAACAGTAAGGGAATGTGAACAGGCAAAGGCCAAATCCAGTCAGATCTACAATAAGCTTGCACAAACAAATGGCTAATCCTAAACATAGATACCTTGCTGTCTATAAAGGCAGATAGACTGCATCTTAAAAGAATTGCGGTTAGAAAGCCACTTGTGGCTCATTTCCACTGAGCGGTACGGGTCAGTACAGTGCGGTATGATTCAGTACAGAACACCCTGATCCGCTTGTGTTTCCACTGCCATACGTACCCTTAGAAAGCTTGTGACTAAACACACATTGGTGTTTGCAAAAAACATTAATATAAATAAATGTAAGCATAATAAAAAAACAAAACTGTTAGACTTTTTATTCTATTTTTACGGTAACTTACTGGAAGCGCTATTGCCAGTAAGTTATTGTGCAACTTCTTCTGAGTAGTTTACCTGTAAATGTGTTTTACAGTATGATGCCCCTACGCAGTTTTATTTTACAGTATGATATCCTTACTGCAACTTAGTTTTACTGTATAACACTAAAGTAATTTATTTTACACTTTTTTAATTAAAAAACATTATTTTATGTTATTTTACATGAACACTATTGAATTTAATAAATTCCAGAGAAGTGACTTGAGTCTATGTACAACAGTATATATTTTTAATCACTGTCAGCATCAATTAAATTTATTGTATTTACTTTTTAATAAGTGTGATTGTAACATTACAAATATATGCATTTATCGTATTTACATATACAACTGAATTCATGACATAAATTAAAATGCTTAAACTAATGAACTAAAAATAGGATGGAATTTAAAAAGCACATACAGAAGACAACAGTTATAATCAAAACATAAGCATTTGTTAATAAGTAAAAACACCCATGGGCAAAAATCTAAGACCAACTGAATTATGCAGCATAGTTTTCCACTTTACATACATTTAACTCCTTTAGCATTATTTATAATTACATTATCATTATTATTTTTTAGGTTTACGGTTGCTGACGTATTTAACTGACATATCAACTATATTTTGCATTGTATGAAATAAAATAATTTACAACACAATCAAAAGGAGATGGAATAAAATGTAAACAAACCTAATTTTTCCTGAAAAAGTCCAATAAATCTGGAACTCTCCTGAGGAGAATGAAAAGCCCGCGCTCCAACTGTAAACCAACAACGGAGTTATTTCATCAGAAGGAGGGGGAGGGTATATATATATATATATATATATATATATATATATATATATATATATATATATATATATATATATATATATATATATATATAAAAAATGTAATATGTAATAAAATGTAATAAAACATTATCATATGACATTTTAATAGGCCTAAAACATTTTTAAAATAATGCTATGTGCATATTGTATGATGTTTTTAGGCTTATTAAAATGCTGGCAGCACATTTAAGAAATCTGGCTTCCTTATTTACAGTAGCAGTACTGCTTTTACGCAAACACAGTACGCAAATTCACGTATACGATGTAAATTACTGTAAAATTCATAGAAATTACCCACAGTGCAATGCATATTACAGTAGTTAACCAAAATGTATATATATGGTATTTTACTGGGCTTTTTACACTAAGTAACTGTAAAACTACAGCGAAGTCTAAAAGTGTACACATAACAAAAGTACTGAAACTTAAATTACAATCAAATTCTAAAAATGCTCATGTTTATGTTTTTATAAGGACACAAATTTGATATGACATGGGTAGGTCTTACAAGGTGAAATTTATGACTACCCTAAATTACATTTTTAAAAACTAAAAATGAAGTTTCTTTTTAGGGGTTTAAACATACAGTTTGTATGATGTAAAAACCATAAGGCCTATGAAGACACCCCGTCAGGCATAAAACCAACACTTGTGTATGTGATGAAACAAAACACAAACACTCAGACACACTTACAATTTAGCCAAAAGATGAAGTCTTACAAGGTTGCTTAATTGTGTTATATGTCTGCAATGCTTTTAAATGCAGCCTACAGGCACAGAGAGCTAAAGTATCACTACTTCAAAATGTGATGTCCTTCACTGAAGCCTTTAATTATTGAGTTATGCAGGATAAAATTGAGATAGTACAGAAAGACATGGCATGCTGACATGACCTTCCTTTCCGAGAACAAGAGCAATAACCGCGGTCAAAATGAAAAGATTTCAATAGAAAAACTCCCCGTCACCAAAGTTCCCAGCTTCATTCGATCACAAAAGCATCTGCTCACAGGAAAATCTCAAAGATGGCACGGTGGTGTTTATCAGTCCTGCGAAAGGTGGCCCTTCTCCAAAAGAAGAGGCGTCTTTGTGGGCGAGGCTGGGGAAAGCGGTGCGCGCCTCCGTGTAATGAAGGACTCGCACCGTGAATGCCTCCGTTTTGCATGTGAATGATCAACTGTCAGGTTGCAATTGGTAAAAAGGTTAGTGCTGCCCGTCCTTGTCAAAAAACCCCGAGGCAGCCGTCTGACAGAATGAGTCAAGAACCGCTGCTCTTTTCCGCGCCTATATCCGAACACACACGCGGGCCCGACGCGGCTCTTGTCATACAGCAGACCGTTATCTACCGGCATTCACCGTAGCTCTCTGTAAAGCCATTGTCTCTCAAAAGCTCTGACATATCAGTGAATTACCGCTAACTCCTCTAAATATGCCCGCTCATGACTTATGCATGCCAACCGAAGCCTCTAATGCTCATAAATCTGAACGTTGTCAGGCTCGAGACGCGCCGTGCATTTGATGCGCGCAACGGCGATGGCAACGAGGCTCATTTGTTTGCCACTGAAGGTCTGCGGACGGATTCTGAAAGTTCATTCACGTGGTATCCGTCCATAAGTTTGCTTTGAGAGTGAATATCTGTCTGTAAGCGGAGACACAACTAGAATATGAAGTTTCAAATGTCTTAATAGATGCCTTTAAAAGCGGCGTTTAACATGCAAGCGTCAAACTCAAAGACCATCAGTGGGAGGAAAAGTCAGACGTCGCCTTCAGCCCCTGCTAATCAGAGAGAGAGAGAGAGAGAATGAAGACGGAACAGAAGGAGAGAGAGACATCTGTGTCTTTGTTGCATCCGTTTAAAAGCCGACCGCGTGTCTTCCGCGTCCTGATGAATTGATAGCGCGTGTGCAGATGCAGCACTTTGAATAAACAGACAATAAATGATTGCAGAAAAAGTTCAGTCTTGTAGGGTGTCTTCACACGGGACCTCATTCATTAGACACCAGCAGTATTAGCGTGTAAATCATTTGTAAAACTATGATTTGCATAAAGT
Source organism: Puntigrus tetrazona (assembly GCF_018831695.1). Classification (NCBI taxonomy): domain Eukaryota; kingdom Metazoa; phylum Chordata; class Actinopteri; order Cypriniformes; family Cyprinidae; genus Puntigrus; species Puntigrus tetrazona. The sequence goes on along the minus strand of NC_056712.1, from coordinate 6,765,932 downwards.
AATTATGTGCAATTGGATTACGCCCGCTTGAGCTTCGTGAACAAGGCCCTTGGTTTGTTCGAGGGCTCTCAGAGCAGTTATCATGGATTTTGGAGTAAATGTGAACCAAGCGAACTATCTTGGGATATGTCGCAGTTTGTTTCTAACGATGCATTGTAAATGGAAGCTGTTTAGCTTAATCATCAAATTATCATCACTGCAGAAGGCAATATTATGGATAGAGGATTCATATTTTAGCCTGAAGCAATGGTTTGAAGTTAAAAACATCTTGATGAATTTGTTTTTTTCAGAAAAAACATGCAGCTTTTCACTAGCAAGACACTAATTGATGGACTGGAGTCATGTGGATTATTTGTGATGTGTTTATTGGACTCATTTACTGCCGAGGATCCACTGCAAATGATGTAATGCTAAATTTCTCCTGATAAATCTTTTCCAAAGAGGAAACATCTTGGATGGCCTGAGGGTGAGTACGATTTCAGCAATTTTGTTTGAGTGAACTACTCCTTTAAATCATAAAACACTTACTGAAATTTGCCATGTTTTACCTCAGTGTAATATGACTGTTACATAACGTCAGTGAGAATTATTGTTTTATTATTTTTATTATTATTACTTTTAATCAGGTGACCGTGTAAGTTAATTACTCACTGTACCACGGATTTGTTTACAAACATTAGCACATTAGGTTTGACATCCCCTTTTTGATAAAAGTACTATTGCAGTTTTAGAGGGGTCATTGTTTGTTTTGGATGCTTATTTTTCACAACTTGATATGATTCTTTGGGTCTTAATAAAAAGTACATAGCAGATTTTTTTGGTAAAAATTTCTTAGTGGTAGTGTAATGCATCACCCTTTTACCCTATCAAAAAAGCTCTGTTCACTGGGATGCCGTTTATTGCATGTCCCTTTAAATGCTAATCTTCCATTTTGACGGAAGAGTTTTCATAAGACCAGTGTTGCCAAGTCTGCAGTTATTTTAACAGGTTATTTTCTTTACATGCCTTTTCATCCCTACACTTCACATCCCGTGCACAGCCTGGAAGCGTAACGTTTATTTCCATGATCTGCCATCAGCTAGCTGCTTGTTTCTTCACAATGCCTGCAGAAGTTCTGATGGTTCGGCTGCAGTTGGTCTAGAACATGTGTCGGTATACACTATGCAAATATTGGGACTGTTACATCACAGTCTGGAGGAAAGGAGGAAACATTGGTGTTTGAGGCTCATGGTATAAGCAATTTGTTGATGTACAGAACTATTATTATTTAACCATACCGAGGTGAATACAGTTTTACACTCTATGGCACCCTTAAACAATGTCATGTCTATCATCCTTCAACATTGACTGTGTTTTATATTCCTATCTCTGTTTTAAACATTTTTATGTAAGAACACATTGACTCATGATGCATTTTATTTGCTTAATACTTAATGTTTGCCATTAACTGCGCACATCTAGCTACCTGGGTCACGTTGATGTGGCTTCACACCTACATTCTGAAGAAATTGGAGCTATAAATTTATTCATGACTTTAAGTGGAGACTCTGAGCTTAGAAATTCAGACTTTCTAATTTGAGTGGACTGTAGGATTAAATACAGAAAGATATTTAAACTGTATAGACCACTAAATCTAAAATTAAGCCTCAAAAAATTGATAAAGTGGAGGGGAAAATCAATAATAACAACAACAACAATTATCTCATTATTATTATTTTATAATTTATTTATATACATTTTAATTATTAAAAAAATATTATTACTGTATTATAATTGGAAATGACTGTATAATAAGTAGTATTTATTATTTGAACATGGTTTTCAAGTGCTCTGGGTGCATAAAACAGAATTGTACTGAGATAGACCAATACCTAACCAACTAATAATACCTGCCAATCTCTAGCGATTCAATCACTGTCTGTGATGAAGTCCGTGTGAATGTCCCTTTAGAGGAGGATTTTCAATCAAACCATTTATTTCTGAACTCTGCCTGAAATGAGTACATTTCTACATTTCCATTAGTCCCAAATGGAAAGTTATCAAGGTTTTAATCTCTACAAAGCGAGGTCTGTTCGGCCTTCTATCGACATCGGACAGAAGAGCGGATTTTCATCACAAATCAACACTTCACCATCGACTTTCACTCATAGCGACTGCTTCTAACCGCCCGAGCGGTTTTCCACGGTGAGTTGAAAATTACATCAGCATCTGCTGAAAATCTCATTGTTTCTGTTCACACTCACCAATAACTTTCATTCTTATTAACCCGTCTGGACAACGAATCTAAACCAGGCCGACACATTTCTCGCCCCTGCGGTCTCGGCCAGCGGCTGGCGATTCCCTCACATCTCGCTATGGCGGCGAGGTGCTTTGACAGGTAATCAACTGTAATTTCATGCACTGCATTATTGCAGCCAGGATGTAACAACTGTGGCCACTTCCTGCAGAGCACCTGCAAGCGGTGAGCGAGGAGTTAACCACTGCCGATGAAGAGAGAATAAGAGATGGGGAAAGGGTGAACAAAGGCATGAATTAGGAGAAGGAAACATGAGGTGAAATGGAAGGAGAAGAAGCACTAGAGATGGTGTCAGACTAATCTCAGCCTCAGATGGCATGTCCGTGGACCATTCACAGCCCCCTTGACATGTGCTGCTCTCAAAAATGCCAAAGCTGACTAAAATTACCTGTTCCAATCAGGCGGAAATATCCAAGAGACTGGACTTTGCAGAAATAGCGAACCTGTGCCTCCTCGGAAATGGCAGCGTGAGTATGATCACGTCAACTGAGCTTGGGAAAACTGAGCACTAGTGACCATTGGTATTTAAAAATATCTCTGAGAAAATGATGGAGATCACAATTAGAGAACCATTAATAAATACTTGATTTTTAAAAAATATTGTTCATCTTCATTAAGAATATTAGCCAACCCGGTCTCATAAAAAAATATGTACCTCTCTGCACTTTTTGTGCAACACAATTTTTAAGTGCCTTACTGCATGTTTTGCCACAGTCATAACACGATATTCTTCAAGTAATTGTTCAAAATGTACTCTTTATTAATCAAAACTATGTAAATTTGTGTGGAAATGAATAAAAGGTGTCTTTATTTCCTCTATTGTTATTTTTTGAAACTGCGGTGATATGAGCGTATTTCGTGTCTTTGTAAAAGTGCACCCAGGTAGGTTTATGCCATGAGATCATGTACATATTAGCTCTATGTATACCACTGTTGGACATTTATTTTATGAAAAAAAACATAGTGATCAAAATTAGAGAACAGTAACCATGAAAGAAGATTGGAGCTAAAATTTTGGAGAGTTGCCTTGTCAGAAATTAGCGGAAGTGTACTCTTGCTTGGAGCTTCAGCACAATTCTTCTGCTGTGCCTTTTTCCAGTCTCTTCAACAGTTCAGTGACTATAGAGTGATTCCAAAAACAACTTTGTTGCCAAGATTTTCAATCGAGTTTAGATCAGGACTCTGGACTGGCCATTTCATTATTTCAACATACTTGGCTGAACTGCTTTTTAGAAGTGTGACAGGGGCACTGCATGGAAATTGCAGGCTGATTGGGAAATGCTTGCAGGAAGAGGAAGTGCATGTCGTTTATATTCACTCTGATATGTAGCTGTACAAGAGTCCGACTCCTGCTCCAGAAAACATCCTCCAAAACAATGACACTTCATCCTCCACCTTTCACCAACTTCTTTACACACTTGGGTTTAATTTTTTTTCAGTTTCACACCAAACAAAATGTTTCCCATCAGACCCAGATAAATTAATCTTGCTCTCATCACTCAAGTGAACAGTTCTCCTCTCTCCACATGACTTGCTCCTTAGCAAAGGCGAGCCTAGCCTTTTGATTCTTTCTGCTGATGAAAGATTTGGTGACTGCAGAGTGGGCTTTCAGTCCAAATTCTCCTGACACTGTATGCCAAGACAGATCCTGTTTAGCACTGTCCTGGCAAGCAGTTCCTGCTGCAGTGTTGAACCAATTGCCCATTGAGGCGTCTCTGCATTATCAACCTCTCGTGCATTTGTCTTTCATGGATGACTAAATAGTGAAATTGTAAAAATTCAATATTCCAGAACAGTTTTAGAATTTATCTACTTCTTTGCTGTAGATGCTGTTGGCTTTCATCTGGACAACCTGCTGTCTAAATATTTCAGTCACTTTTCAGTGTTCTCTAATTTTTGTTCAGTGTTCTATTTCAAATACCTCATTTAAGCATTTACTGTTCATAAGAATATTATTAACTTATGGAATATGCTTAGAAAATTATGAGCGCAATGTAGGGTTTAAAATCAAACTTTGCTTATCAATACACCCCACACTGTAAAAAAACAATAGTTGTTTCAAATTGAAATAACTTGTTACCCGCTGCCTTAAAGTTTTTAGTTGAGGCAACTAAAATATTTTAGTTGTCACTTACATTAACATTAAGTAACATGTTAACTAAATATGACTTTCTTCCGCATGACAAAAAAGCAGATATAGAAGAAAAAGACTTCATAGAGGTTTGAAATTACATATAGTCAACTTACTGAGTCAAAAGTATCGTTAGGCAAGACAAGTATCAAAGACTGAAGACTAAATGGGGAATCGCAGATCCTAGCAAAAGTTCAGAATCAAAGGAAACTCCATCAGGTCAGACCCAGCAGGTGTGTTCTGATTGGATGAGAGCGACGACAGACTTCATTTAGAGCTGACCTCTGACACACACACTCACAGCTGTCAGTCAAAACACATCAGAGAACACACTGATTTTAAAGGAACCGTTCTCTTGAGTGCACCACAAACTTTTTATATATGACCTGTGGACATCACCTGCGTAAAGCTACATGATGAAATGTTTCTTGATAATCAAATTTCTGATCATGTGGCATCAAAGACTGGAGTAATTTGCACCACAGGAATGAATTATAGAAAGCAACTGTTTATAAATTGAAATATTATTTCACAACATTGCTTTCTTTTTCAACTAAATGTAATATAAGAGACTTCTTTCAAAACCAATAAAACATTACAGATCTTTCGATTAGTAATATACCATATAATGTCTGCATTTATCATTGTTTTCCCCTATCAAAACATACCTGTGACCCTTTTTATGGGCTGTGACCCACTAGTTGAGAAAGCGCTGATATTGAACATAAACACACTCTCGCGTCTGTGGCTCAGGATGGATTTGGTATGGAGGAAAGCGATTGTGTCTTTGCCCGTTTAGAGATGGAGTTTTTGTCAGGGCTTCTGAAAGCAAACACGAAAGGATTGCCCGCAAAAACACGACAAGCGGCAGCCAATAAAGCGGCAGGCTTTAAGAGCATCTCATCTCATCTCTCTTTCACTCTTACACTCTTTTCATTTCAGATAGTGGTGTGTAATTCTTTTTCTATGGAGTATTCATGGTATGTCTCATTTGTGAGTCTCCATGGTCACTGTAGAGGATGGAGGCTCTTTATTAGACAGACACTGATGGCGACTCGAGGATGAACCCTGAATGAATGTCTGTCTGCATTACAGAATCCAAGACAGTGAAACACGAAACAGTGAATTTCATCTCATTTCAGTGAACAAAGAGTAAATTAAAAGAGTGGATATAGTCTCTCTCAGCCTTAAAAATAAAGGTTTATGGCTTATTCTTTAAGTTCAGCAGAGAGAACCAATTTCAGTTGTTTTGAGAGAAATTGATACTAATGCAATTATATTCATATTTTGTATTAATACTATACTGTTAATATTTTATTCAGCAAGGATGCATTAAATTAATAAGAAATGACAAAGAATTTTACAAAGACAAAGAGCAAATTACTTTCGGGGACTGTACAGGGTTCTTGGGCTGTTATAGTATATTGTGTATATATGTATAGTAAAAAAAATTAATTACATTTTTATAGGAAAAAAAAGAAAAAGCAGATCACGCTGCATTGTTTCCTGTGATGGTGATGTCTGTGTAAATACATTAGGCTGGATCAAAAAGTCAGAAAACCCATCATTTTGTAGCATATCCTACAGTATATGTAATTTCATGCAAATTATAGAAATAGATACTTGTCCACATCAGAAAATTGCACTTAGATATGTAAAAAAACCATGCAAGCTGTGTCTGGAGGAGAGAGGGTTTCTGTTTGCTGATTGCTTGAAAATAAACAAATCCAGCATTTGCTCCTGGTCTCATATAAACCTCTTCACACTCTTTCTCTTTTTATGTAAGAAAATATGATGAGGACAATGAAGATCACGATAAAGCTGTTTATTGTAGCATAGCAGTGACAAAAGTACATGTATAGCGACTTGGGTTCAATGGAATGAATCCTGAACTTTCTAAGCTCAAACCTTTTGTACAGTTCCAGTTAACAACCATCAATGTAAATGAAGTTGCTCTTTTGAAACAGCTGTGGTCTGTGTTAAGTTCTATCGCATGATCTTGCAGACTATAGCTTCTTACAACTACCATTCAAAAGTAAGGTTTTTTTATTCTTTGAAAGAAATTAATACTTTTATTCAGCAAGAAAGTATTAGAGGGATCATAAGTGACAGTAACAGCATTTATAATGTGATAGATTTATTTTGTGGATAAATGCTGCTCTTTTGAACCCTGAAGAAAATGTATTTCGACAAAAATATGAAGCAGCACTGCTTTCTACATTTATAAGACATGTATTCATTTGGAAAGTGGAAATATGTGATAAATGATAAGAAATGTTTCTTGAGCAGCAAATTACAACATTTATCAAATTTAAATAAAATACTAAAACTTTTTCAAATCACGTGAACCAATATTTTATTCACGATAGAACATAACTAATGTAACAAATGTTTAAACAGAGAAATTTTACACTTTTCTCCACTAAATGAGCTCATTTAAAATTTGATGCCTGCTGTCATGGGGCATGGGGCAACAGAGGGCTGAGAAAAGAAAGGAAAAGATTCAGATTTGCAACTAATTAAATTAATTGACACCAGGTCTGTAACATGTAACATAACTGTGAAAGAGTGTGTAAAAAGATTGGAAAACTTTAAAAACAGGAAAACTTTAAAAACGATGTTCCTCAACGTCAAATTGCAAAGGCTTTGCAAATTTCATCTTCTAGAGTGCATAACATCATCAAAAGTCTCAGAGACACTGGAGAAATCTCGGGAAGAGCTTTGTTGGGGCCTTGTGGTCTTCAGAACCCTTAGATGACACTGTTCTTATTATTATACGGGCCCAGGAATACTTCCAGAAACCACTGTTGGTAAACACAATCTGCTGTGCCATCTGCAGATGCCAACTAAAGTTCAGGCAAAAGGAAGCCATATGTGAACATGGTCCAGAAGCGCAGTCATGTCCTGTGGGACAAGGCTCATTTAAAATCGACTGTTTCAAAGTGGAAAAGTGTTTTATGGTTGAGACAGAAGTCAGATTTGAAATTCTGGTTGGAAATCATGGATGCTATGTCCTCCAGGCTAAAGAGGAGGAGACCTTCTAGTGTGTTATCAGCATTTAGTTCAAAAGCCATTGTGAGTGTGCATATATACATACGGTATGGGCAGTTTGCATGTTTTTGAAGGCACTATGAATACTGAAAGGTTTTAAAGTAACATATGCTCCCCTCCAGATGATGTCTATTTTAGGGAAGGCCCTTTAACAAACTCCAGCTTAAACATCAAAGAGCACAAAATCCTCAGCAGCTGGAAACTTTTATCAGGCAAGAATGGGAGCAAATTCCAACACCAAAACCCCAGAAACTCATAAACTCAACGTCTTAAAACTGTTTTGAAAAGAGGAGGAGATACTAAACCTTAGTAAACATGAACATCCTAACATTTCCAGAAATTCAGGATGTAGGCTGATTTTGAAGGATTACATGAATACCCTGAAGACTGAAGAAATGATACTGGAAATTCAACTTTGCATCACAGCCATAAATTACAATTTATAATATATTCGAATAGAAAACATCTCCTTTAAAATGAATAAATGCAGTTTTGGTAAGCATAAGAGACTTCTTCCAAAAGTAATAAATAATCTCACCAACCCTAAACATTTAAACTGAAATATATGGCATGTTTTTTGCTATATGCATCTAAACAGTACATTGCTGTGTCACCTGAAGCAAAAGTGACAGCAGGAGAGATTTGTAACATGTAAGTTCATAATCATGTTTACTGTTTTACAATCACCTCAGAAAGCGGTCAAAGCGTTCTCATCTTCTGTAGGCCTCACCGTCTGCTTATCAGTTCACAGGCATGTTTTTGTTTTTCCTGCTTATTGATTGACTTTGCCTCCGTTTGAAGATTAAGGCGCTTCAGAGAGAGAGAAAGAGAGAGGTTATATGTGTTAATCAGAAATCCCTGACACCTGAGGCAGCAAAGCTGTGTGCGTGTGGTGATCCCAGACTTGTTGTTCCATAACACAAGCCTTCAAGTGAGTGTTTAGGCCATCAGGGTGCAGACATCTCTCTCTGTTTGTGTGAGCTTCAGTCAGAGATTACAGTGCCCTCTCTGACAGGGGTCAAACATCACACACAACACAAACACGAGAACATTCTGGCTCTAAACACACACGACCAAAATAAAAGCAAGCAATACATGCAAACAATATTGTTTCTGCAGTATTATGAAGCAATAACAAATCCAAACAAAATCGGTCTGAAGAGTATCTAATGTGTGTTGTGACAGTAACCAAGCCTACCAGGTTTATCGGACATGCTATTTTTACCATGCTATTGGGATAACTCCACCTAAAATGAACATTTTTGACAAAATCACTTACCCCCATGTCATTTCCATCTCAAACCCATTGAAGGTTTGTTTGTCTTCAGAACACAGTAAAGTTGACTGCCAAGTAATATGCACTGTCAAGGTCCAGAAAAGTATAGAAAGACATACTGTATATATATACAGATTTTCAAATTCACTTTCATGTTCATCACACCACTCTGTCACCAGTCTTGCTGTGTGTATCGGTGCATTATCATCCTGATGCATGGCACCACCTTCAGGATACAATGTTTGAACCATTGGGTGCCCATGGTCCTGCATAATGGTTCTGTAGTCCTTGGCTGTGGCGTGCCCATCTAGCACAAGTATTAGGCTGAGGAATGCCAGCATGATATTGCTGCCCAAACCATCACTGATCCAACCCCATGCTTCACTCTAGGCATGCAACAGTCCGGGTGGTACTTCTTTGGTGCTTCTCCGCTTTCGTAACTCTCTCGGATGTGGGAAAGACAGCTAATTTAGACTCATCAGTGAACAATACATACTTCACATTGTCAACCATTGAAACATTTGGCATTGGCATGTGTGCCCAAAGGTTTGGCTATAACAACCCGACCATGTACTGTATATTGACCCTGCGGAGCTCTCCGATGGACAGTTTTACTGGAAACAGGAGAGTTAAGGTGCACATTTAATTCTGTGGTGAGTTGGGCAGCTGTGGTTTTATGTTTTTGGATACAATCCGGGTTAGCATGCGGACATCCCTTTCGGACAGCTTCCTCTTGCGTCCCACAGTTACTCCTGTTGGATGTGGTTTTTTGTCCTTCTTGGCGGTATGCCGACATAACCTTGGATAACGTGGCTCATGATACATCACAAAGACTTGCTGTTTGGAGTCACAGATATATATATATATATATATATATATATATATATATATATATATATATATATATAGCCAAATGCATAATTGTCAATGTAAATGCTAGAGGAAGTACCACCATTTAGTACTATGAATACTATATATCAAAGTATGGTATAAGCATCTCATATGTCATATCACTGAGGAGTACCTCTGCCACAGTTTTGTAAATGTCATTCAACATCTAATATATAAAACTTACAAAAGAACAGTAACAGAAGTATTGTTTCTGTTTCCTCCCCACCATGGTATTACCATCTGGTATCCTTATGTAAGTGAACAAGAGCAAGTGTAGAGTGAACAGAGCATCAAAAAAGCTTTTAGCTTTTATGATGCAAAAACTTTCTTTGTCAGTATTGTGTTTAAATCACTAATGAACAGTGACATTTTTTAAATTGTCATTTGTCATTAGATTTGTAAGTCTTAGCTTTAGTTTTTAATTTATTTAGTACACCAATCTGACCAAACATCGCAGATTAGTGTCACAAAAGTTAATTGAGCGAATTGTTTGGGAGTCACGGAACAAGGTAGTGATTTTTGACATTGCATGTCAACCTGTGGATGGAACTCCTAAACCCAATCATGAACCTTTTATTACCAGTAATATTTTAGCACTTTAAAATTAATTACTAAGAATTTTTCTCACAGACACTTTTCCCAGCATGTTCACAGCTCTCTCCTGCCCCTCAGATCAACCCGACTGGACTCAGTGTGTTGTTTCTGACACACAGGCGTAGAGAAAGCAGCTCTTTGGTGCTTGTCTGCGTAAGAATAAGAGAACAAGATGTCTGCAGGTGTATGTTAAATGTGCCATAGGTGGGTGAACACTGTGTGAAGGGAGGCAAGCAACGGAAGACAACATGAAAGCGTGCAAGAAGAGGCGCTCCGTCTCACAGCCTCTTGTATGTAGAATTTAGACAGACACTCTCTGGACTGAAAAAACACACTTTATTCTGTGTGTGTGTGTGTGTGTGTGTGTGTGTGTGTGTGTATGAGAGAGAGAGACCCTTGAGATGTATCAAACATTTCATACATTAAAACACGCCATGTGTGTGGCAACATCACTGAAGAAAGCTCAGACTGAAAACATTCAGTCAATAAATCATTAATGCAGTTAATAATTTAATAATTGAATTACACAAAACAGCACCTTCTTACTCTAATGCTATTTTTTATTACAGCTGTCATTCCATTACTTAGAAACTCATTCTAAATCTTATTTGAATTCTGATTTGAATTCCATTTCTTTATTCTGATTCTAAATACTTCATTATGCTCACAATTTCTAAAGTGATTGGATAAATTCAAGATATTCTCCATAATCTCTTCTAAAATGATTAGATTATAAAATATAATCTCTCCACTATATCATTTACCAGACCAAAACATTCCAACAATAAAAGGGTCATAAAACTGTAATGATAATTATGAAAACAGCATAAACGGCACTATGAGGGTTTATGCTGTTGTGTTATAGGAACTGCATCTTATTAAAGCGGTGCTACAGCTCAGCTGGTTCAGTCATGGGTTTATTTCCCAGGCAACACATGTGTGTAAAATGCACAATAAATCTTGAAAAGAAAATTGAAAATGCATTCTACACTCATGGTAGAGGATTTGAAGCATTTGGCAAAAGCAATAAAGTTTTAAAATGCCCTGATGGTGGATTTGTTTCTTACAAACACATAACTTTTCACTTCACAAGACATGATTTGATGGACTGGAGTTGTGTGAATTACTTGTTAATTATTGTGATGTTTTGGCCTGTTCTGGCGGCACCCATTGACTACAGAGGATTCACTGGTGAACAAGTGATGTAATTCTGCAAGTATGTTTATGCAGCATAAGACTCTTTGCAGCTCAGAAAGCCAGAAGAACAGAACTAGAAGAAAATATTATTCTCTGTCATCCCTACCGGCAGGAATCATCTGATCTCTGAAACTGGCTCTGACTGTTGTGCTCCTTGTAATAGCGACCCCTGAAACTGCCAGACAGAGAGACACAAATCACGCGCAATATGACTCGGACAGCTGTGAAGATCCAGCAGCTCACAGAAAAAGAAAGCATATCTGCAAGACAGAGTTGGACAGCAGCAAACTTGTTCATGTCCTGAGTGTGTGTGTGTGTGTGTGTGTGTGTGTGTGTGTGTGTGTGTGTGAGTTGCAAGAACTCAGAGAAACAAGAGAATAATGCAGAACAACAGGCGGGGGAGGAAAAACAAGTGACACAAAACAGTTTTTGCAGCTCATGTCAGGAATTGTCACGCAACAACTTCTCAGATTTCGATGCGAGAGTCTGATCATTTTTAGAATAGAAAATGTAAATAAAACCAGAATAAAATAAAATAAATAAATACTATTTCAGTTTTCTACTTTAAAACTAATTCAGTGTATTACTTGCCATTTCTTTATAATTCATATTTACTGTAAAATTTTACTGCACTTAATGTTTTTTTTTAGTGCAATTCTAAAAGCAGCACTAATATTCCATTTAATAAATCTGATTCTAAATCTTAGTCTGGCTCACATTCAGATTTTTAGCTCCTGCTTATACTTAGAATTCTAATATGAAGCTCACTTGGCGACACTGTTTGGTATTGTTGTTGTTTTCCTAAGCAGCGTATGGCCAATTTATCTGAGAAGGGTTAGCGAATCGTAACAGAGGTAATTTGCATATATAAATAAGCACTACGTCAATAATGCCTATTAGACAAGCAGCTCCAATAACAACAAATATGTCATATTATGTAACTTATTTTCACTATTTTAATTCACGGGAAAAAATCTAGCAAAAAAACATAACATTACTGATTAACATTCCAGAGAGATAAAATACTGCAAAGTTGCAAAACATTAAATGAAGATGCAAATGTTTGGAAGTGTGTTAAGCTAGATATATAAACAAAGCGCCTGTGCTGAGATTATGTATTAGTCAGCTCTCTGTCTTCATGAAATTATCATGTTTGCATCCTGCCCTTCAGATGCTGTCTGTATTTATCATTCATCTCTCCAGCATATGCACATATTTCTTTGCCTTAGATTTGAGTCTGTTTATCATGCTGGCGGGTGGCATGTGGAGGACCTTCAGGCCATAGGCCGGAGTTCTCCTCTGGAGGATTTCATATGCTTCAAAGACGGACTTCTCCCACTCACTGGACTCAACAGATTTATACAAGAGAAAGTTCATTACAATAATGTACTCTCTACTGGTGCCAATGAAAAATGTAGTAACTTTGGGGATTTTGCTGATTCAGGGTTTAAAGGATCATTGAAAAAATAAATCCATATATGAATTTCCTTGACATACTGGGAACTATGTAAAAGATGTTTGTCTTTAAAAGAAATTATTACTTTATCAGCAATAAATAAGAGCCATTTTTATTAATACATAAGCGCTAGTCTTTTCGTTTTTTTTAATACATATCTAAAATAATACATACCTAAATTTCCTTTATAATTTCTAATAAAAAATTCAACATACTAAGAACTAAAAAGACTCTTCAAAGAAATTGTTTTATCATCAACAAATAATAGCCATTTTCTATTATTAATAAACTCTATTCTCTATTGAACTTTTCTATTTTTTATTTTTTTGAAAATGTGTCATTTTGTTTTCAGAAAAAGCAGCAACTTTTTCCAGCACTGATAATAAAAAAAGTTCATTAATTAACTTTTATGAATTAGCATATAATCATGCTGTAATGTACATCACAGCAATAAATTACAATTTAAACTGCAATATTATTTGCACTGTATTTTGATCAAATAAATGTAGTCTTGGTAAGCTTATTTCAAAAATCTTACTGACTGAGACAACAAAAAAAATTTACTTGTACACAATCACATAATTTCCCATTAACCATTATTTAAGTCAGCTCATTTATAACAGAAAAGCAGAATTGTGTGTGTGTGTGTGTGTGTGACGTCTGGTTCAGTGATCTGTCCACTGTGCAGATATGGATACAAACTGTGAAACAGATTAAGAAGAAACAAGACTAATATTAGCGTAGATGACATTGGGTTTTTGGAGTAGTGTTCGGATCCGGCTGATCTAATTAATGCAGCCCCTAGCAATCTTTAATGGATTTGAATAATAAAAGCGTATTAGTGTGTTGTGTGTAGGCTAGGTTAAAAGATGTGTCTTTAATCTAGATTTAAACTGGCAGAGTGTGTCTGCTTCCCGAACAGAGTTAGGGGAGATTGTTCAGAGGATTTAGGTGCTAGACAGGAAAATGATCTACACGCCTGCAGTTGATTTTGATATTCTAGGTATTATCAAACAGGCAGAGTTTTGAGAGCATGAGCGGGCGGGCAGGACTATAATGTGATAAGAGCTCGCTCCAAGTATTGTGGAGCTACACCATTCAGGAGTAATTAATAAAAGGTATTAAATCTATCCGATGTTGACAGAACCGGGCTGATATGATTGTACTTCCTAGCTCTAGTAAGGACTCTGGCTGCTGCGTTTTTGGACTAGCTGAAGTTTGTTTATTAGAACAACCACCCAATAAAAATTACAATAATCTAACCTCGAGGTCATAAACACATGAATTAACATTTCTGCATTTGGCGTCGGAAGCTTAAAAAGATGAAAACAGTCTATTTAATTCAGAGTCTGAATGGTTTTTATGTTTGTGGTGTGCTTAGTGGTCCAAGTCTAAAGGGTCTGGTTTCAAGACTCTGCAATTTTAAAGATTTCTAGAGAGGTCTAAAGTCTGTCTTTTAATGCAATCTAATGAGGATTTTCAGCCATGCAAATATAAGCAGCTTAGATTTAATAAGATTGATCCTAAGACATAAGCAATATAAATGAGTGCTGCACCACTAATTATGTTATTGCTGTAAGAAACCTTGAATAACATTTTAAGTGAACAACAATTAGTATTGTAAATATAGTTTTTGCCACAGAATGAAAAAAAAAAAAATACAAAGGTAACTGATCTTTTTTATCTCACAGTTCTCACTTTTTCATTACAATTCTGTTTACACCTTCTTTTGAATTATGAGTTTATATCTTATGATTATGACTTTTCCCATACAATCCATACATTTCACAATTCAGACTTTTTCCTCACAAGTTTATATCTAGTATAACATTTTGTCTAATTCTAACGTTACATTATATTCATGGACTTCTGTTTTCTGCCACAGAAAAAAAAAAAGGTAACAGATTTTCTAATTCTCGTTTTTCTTGTATTTTTGAGTTTTGTTATATCTATGATTTTCTCCCTCAGAATTCAGTTTATTTTTACTTTTAGTGATTAGTTTTTGTATTTATACTTTTTATTTTGACTTTTTGTTATCAGAATTCTCTTTGTACCTCAAATTCTACATTTATTTAATTTGTTTTCTAACAATTCTCAGCTGATATAATTTTGACTTTTGGGCTGTGAGTTTATATTTCTGAATTCTATCATATTAATTTAAATATTTCCTTTAAATTCTCTTATTTAATATAAAATGAAAAGTGATATAAACTTCGCATTTCTGAGAAAACCTGGAAATAGAGATGTAAACAAAAGGAACTGCAAAAAAAACAAAAAAAAAACCAGTGTGTATTTCACATCTTACAGTTCTATCTGTTTTTCTCAAATTGCAACAAATAAAATGTCAAAATTTTTAAAGGAAAATTCTCTCTCTGGCATAAACAGAAATCCATATGAACCATTAAGTATTTTAAATAAAATAAGAAAAAGTAAAATAAATAAAAGTTAAGTGAAGTAAAATAAAAATACAAATTTAATAAAGGGAAAAAAACAAAGGAAGGGCTGTGAAGAGCTACAGAACTGGTGTCAAGGTCACCCTGCAGCCAGAGGACAGATAGCTCTCTCTCTCTCAGCTACTGTATCATTCCTTCCACTTGCTTGTTGTGAAACATTCAGAAGTCATTTCAGATTCCAGAACTACATTCAAAACACAAACAGGACAAACTTTGTCTTTTTTTCACCTCATCTTTCAGCGTTTCTCTCTGAATAACAATGTAGACCCCGGAGCAAGCCTGAGAGTCGTGTTGCGCTACCGAAAGCCCTTTGGTTGACCGCCTGATGATGAATATTCATGCTTGCTTGCGTTCCTCCTTTCTCTTCTCCTGTCGCTTTCTCTTTTCTTTATTTTGGGTCAGAATCTAGTGGAGTAAGCGTTCAGGACAAAAAATGAAGCTTCCATTAAGTCTTAACGATCATCCACAAACACACAGGAGGTGTGCATTAGGAGCCAGATTCCAGACTTTGCAGTGTCAGCCCGTTTTCCCGTCCGAGGCGATGATAAACTATTCCACTCTGAGCTATTGTCTTAAGTGTCTAGTGAGAAAGTCCACCACCACTGGGCCTGGAAGAGGTTTTTGTTGGTTTGTAGAGAGAAGTGGACAGAGGCAGCACAGGGGTTTGTGCAGTCTCAGGTGTGCCTCAGCTCTGCAGTGGATTTTGCCTTACTACTTATACACTCTGTTATAATTTAGGCCTATTCACTCCTGTACCAGAAGAAAGCGGTGGTCCGTTGGGTATAGGTTTATTCTCAGTGTTTCTTCCAGTTTTTAATGTATTAGTTTTATAGGCGCCTCTGGTACGTGATGTAAACATTTACAGTTTCTAAGATAAAGAAAAGATCCAAAGGAGGTCACTGAAATGTCATACACTTTTATCAACAAAGGTACTTTACTGGCATTGATGACTCCATGAAAGAACTGCTAAAATCTTCGTAAAAGTTTCCATTCCATAAAAGGCTTATTATGAGTAGATAAAATTCTTCAGATAATTAAAATAGCTTTAAAACAATTTTTAAAGAACTGCTCACTAGAATGTTTCATGCAGGAGCCAAACATGGCAACTAGGAAGAAGCAGCTTTTGGAGAACTTTTCAGTTCTTAAAAGAACCATATTTCAGCATTACAAAAAATGTAACTAGAAGAAACTTTTGCTGAATGGAAAGATTCCACAATTTTCGAAGAGACACAGGATAAATCTGACAGTGTTGCATTCATTCAGCCCTTCACCAACTTTTGCGTCTCTCACTTGTGCATTTAGCCATGTGTTTGGAGAGTGATTTTGCAGGGGAAGAGAAGGGATCTTATGCTTTCAAGTCAATTTGGGGAAGCTTGATCCTGGTTGTCAATTTACTTAGGAGGCCAGAAGAGGTTAAATCAGCATGGGCCCCCTCCACTGCCTCTTGGGATTTGGTAGTTGGCAGGAGGCCCCTACAAACTGCACTTGCCCGAGACCTTGCTGTCATCTGAGTTGGAGATTTCTTTCTATAAAAAGCCCTACTCCTGACTGCATTTGCCTCAATCAAGAGAGTGGGGCCTGCAGGCATTACAGTCTACTAATTGTGCCTGGAGTTTCAGGCTTAGCGGTTCTGATTCACTTACTGAGACCCCGGTCACAGCTATGTACCCAAAGGTTCCTACCACTCCCTTAAAGGGATCCAGGTGAAGTGAAGCACGGTGTACCTGAGACCAAGCCCTAACTTCACTCACAACCATTACCGCACTGCTGCTAGTATGTGGATAGAATTCAGAGCCAGGACCTCAGAACAGCTCTTTTGTCTTTTAGAGGTAGGTGCCAGAAGGGCAATGCTGTTTTAAAAAAGCGAGAGATGGCCTCTGGGTTGTAGATGATGCCTTCACCTTGGCCTGTGAAAGCACAGGTGTTGCCTACCATACTCGGGGTACATATTCCCTCCACTTGTGGTATCGCATCATCCTGGGCGCTGGCTGCGTCAGTGCCTGCGCTATGCAGACATCTGTAGAGATATTAGGTTGGAGTGACTCTTTCACGCTGCTGGGGTTCTGTTTTTACGTAGAGCAGTTTCCTCCAGTATTCTCACCTCAAGTAGGTATTGGCACTGGGAGGCTCAGCGTGTGTAAAACTTCGCCATCATTACCACAATTCTTCAGAGAGTTCCCTGCCAGCAAACCCTGCACTCTCTAGCACTCCTGGCCCAGCCAGATGTGGCCCGAAGCATTTAGCCTTTTTAGCTAATAGATTCTTGAAATCTGGTATCAATGATGTAGTGCCCATGGGAGTAACTCTCTTACAGGATCCTGTTTGCATGCACACAAGGCGTGTTTTCCTGGCTGACCATGTTCTCTAAATGATGCATCCTAAAGCCATCTCAGGGAGACTTTCATGTGCATAGGCCCCTAAAGGAATCACTCCGTGTGCTTCCCAGTGTTATCCAAATCTGCTCTTTGGGTTTCTGGAGGAAAAGTAGTGAGACCCTGTCCTATTGACTTGCCTTATGCCATGAAGGACCAGGAGGTCTACACAGGGCACTGGAAGGGCAGCAGCTCTGTAAGCAGTTTTGGTAGGATTCCCAGTTTTGAAGAAAGGAGTGTCTCAGTTAAGTGGCCCATTTGCCATGTTCTCTCATGGAGGAACAGAGGGCGTCACATCACGTTGCCACAGCCGGTGTAACACAGCTGGGCTGCCGGGTCTGCCTCGGCTCCTCAGCAAAAACATAAAAATTGTCGTGCACTAGAGCCCACCATTTAAGCCCCGATTTCAGATCATTTTGTAAAGCCACTCCTATTTCAAGATGAGAAAGGCAAGCACATATTTATTGCCCACAAAATCACGTTTTGTTGATATTGTCAATGCACACAAATAATAGTAGAGCCCTTTTTAATAATGATATGCACATGTACCATTACAGAAAATGAGGATGAGACTATAAAATGCCACTCTCTTTAACACAAAACAAACTTATATTTACTTGAACAAAAAACTTTGCTCCAAACATTTGCTCTAAATTAACTTATTAAAAAATAAAAGCAAAATCACACAAGATAATAATTTCCACATTCCATTAAAATGCAACTTATTTAATAATAGCTAAAAGAGTAGTATAAGATGTTTTAGTAAAGAGGAGAAAATCACAGGCTCGGGCTAGTATTTAAATGATAGCTATTGGACACAGAGCTGGTCAAGTCCCCTACAATGAAACTTGGGCCAGGGAGCTAGGATGGAGCCTAAAGTTGGGGCCCGTGCAGGGCTCTAACATGCACCAGAGGCTCACTTATGTATACAGCTCTGATCAGCTGCATCTGGGATTGCAATCAGCTCAAATGATATAAATTTTCTGCAAATCCAGCACTTTTATTTGATTGATACATTCAAAATCACTCTAATATGTTGGGATACTGGATTTTTGAATGAATGAATCTAAAATATATAAAGTTTACTTTTTGAAATAAGCTACGCTAAAAATAAATAAATAAAAATCACTATATTGTAATGTTTTGAGATGCAACCTGTCACGATTTACAATTTGCAAATGGTTTAGAGAGATTCTCATCTGTGTTTTATAATAATAACGTATAAAACATACTTCTGACTTTGTTACGAAAACAAATATCCTGCACCAAAACCATACAACCAGCTGTGCTTGAATGGAAACCGAGGAAGGAATCATGCTGAGTCTAAACTAGGTCAATTCAGCAGGACTGTCAAAGAAAAGCAGTATTGATCTAAGATCTTCAGACTCCTTCATCAAGACTGAAGCGATTCTAAATCAATACTCACATCGAAAATCAGCTTGAGACCCGATACGATGAGCGCTCGCATTTTCATTGCATTTTAGCTTTTCCATTACCACATCAGCAGGAACGGCACGACCTGTAATCTTTGCAATATGTTGGGTTTGCAGTAGAGAGGTCAAACAGTAAGTTTGATTGAAATTTAAGTCATTATTCCACTGAAAATACCCACAAGTCATGTTAGGAGTCGAATATGCTATAAGACTTGAAATGCAGTGCTGCTTTTATAGTATTTTCATTGTTAACTTCCTTCACCATATTCAATTCAAACAACTCATCACACCTTCTTTAACTACTGCCATAATATACTTACAGGCAGTGTTGGGGAATGTTGCTTTTAAAAGTAATGCATTACAATATGTGCATTACTCCCTAAGAAATAAACTAATTATATTTAGTTACTTTTAATGGAAAGAGTGTGACATTATTTTTAGAATCAACTTTTTAAATATAAGCAGGGTTTGGCCAGTTTATTTTAATTATCAAGATCCTCTGCCCCCTTAGGAAATGTAGAAGCCCTTTCACATTTTAGGTGTAATGAATTAACCATAAACGACGGAAGAAGTGAATTCAGAATACAGAATACAGGAGGTTCAATCACTCTTCATCAATTAAAAAAAAAAAAAAATGGCTTTTAATTCTACAAGGTCAAATATAGTAGTCTAAAGTCAATAAATAGCAAAGCCTTACAGAAAGAAAATATGATGAATGTTTCACTTGTAAATAATCTGAGTTACACTGCTTGGAGAGTGCGTATAGTGAGTAACTGGCTGCTACAGAAAACAAGAAAGCGTCACTGTGTGAATGTTAGTATACTCTGCTTCTTTGGGTGAACTTTCAGTGTGAAAAATCATCTCGGATCAAGTCATCAAACATTACAGTCGCCCATTTATTCACTATGTATGCATACTACAACCATTTGAGTCCATTTCTTTGCTGTCTTCAAGAGTAGGGCGGGTGTGTTTTTTAAGTTTGGGCTGAAGGTAATTTGCTCAGCTGCAGGCGATTTTCCATATCTATATTCCCTCCTGCTGATGTGCTCCTCCACTGAATAGGATTTGTTTTGGCTCTTATGAAGCAGTATAGGACGTTTACAGCAGCTGCTATTAAACTATGACTCTAAACAAAGGCCTAAAAGAGACCCAATCCATCTTCTCACTTTAAGCCAGCTCAGCAGGCAAATTGCTCCTTCCATTAGATGCCTGTAGTATGGCCGACTCCAACTTTCTCTCATTCTTTCTTGGTTTTCTACTCACATCAATCTCCCCCTTCAGCCCACTTTTCCACGAGTAATTACAGAGGATAGCAACGCTTGGGAAAGCAGAGTGCTTTATTTGGGAGAGCAGTTCAAAGATGCTCTGCTTTTACACAGCTTCACCAATGGAGATGAAAGTATCACAAAGAGCAGAGAATAAGAATAAATATTGATCTTGACAGAATAGAATAATGATACTTTTCAATCCACAGCATTCAAGTATAATGAGAGGAAGGCAGAGGAACTAGACTGTCTTTTAGGGAAAGTACATAAGCAAAGAGAAGAGACTAGCGATAAAGAGGCAGCTTATTAACTTACTAATAAAAAAAGGACTTCTTTGAAAATCAACATGAGCTTCAAGTCACAATGCATTTTAATTTATAATACGCAATGTTCCTGAAAAATCTCTCATGCTATCAGACTACATTTCAAAAAATACATTACAATATATTTTTTATTAGTTAATAATAATGTATGTAAATTTTCTATTTGAACATATTTTAAAATGTAATTTGTTCCTGTAGACGCCAGGCCGATTTTTCAAGTGCTCTCGTAGTTCTTCAGAAATCATCCGTATTACCATTATAATGCATTATCATAGAGTTCCTGAAAACAGGATAAAATCTAATACAGGTACACCAGAAACCGGTAAGATGCCAGAAACTGATCACGCGAGAATCTGATCCAGTCACGGGGAAGTAAAACAACAGGGGGTTGCTATTTTCGGCTGCGATCCGAGTAGCTTTAAACAACAACAAACCAAATAAAATCAAACAATTGAAAGCGGACCGGATGGAACACGTCCAGATCTCCCGCGGTTCATATCACACGCGTCAGTTTACGGCTGCATTTCTTGCGTAGTTTTCAGTAGAGTAATGGGTGAATCTGCTCCAGAAATTGTTACGCCAGCGTCGGCCAGCCCATCTGCACTGGAGCTCTGCTGCCGTGAGAGATGCCAAGCCTCTGCCTTTGCGCCATCCTCCATGAGTGAGCGCAGCAGCTCTTCTATAAGCTTCATTCTCCTCATAACCTGAGTAGCTTTGGCTCGCCCGGCAGCCCCGTTATTACACTGTAGCACACACGCTGCACCAGTGATATCCCATAAATCCTGCTGAGACTATGAGAAAGCTGGAAAGCTTTCCGGAAGTGCTTAAACACTACAAACACACACAGGTTCAAAGCTGGGATTTAAATAGAAGAGCTGTCAGAGAGAGAGAGAGAGAAAGTAGCTGAGGCTCACAGCCGTCATGCAGCCTTCGACTCCTGCAGAAAACATCTCTCTGTAGGAAGTGAAGTAAACATCCATAGCGGAGAAGAACTGCATTAAATCATTTACTTTAATTACTTTTTGTTTGTTTTTCAGTAAAGCACTTTTAGCAATGTCTTTCACCCAAGAAATTGCATAGGATATTAAGACTTGTTTGCCAGAATATATATATATAGATACAGTCGCACAAAACAAATCTTAATTCTCTTATTTAAGAACAAAACAAAGAAGTGTTTAAATAAGAACTGCAGCTTCTAATACTTGAAAAGGTCAGGTTCGATTCATACACTTTGGAGGATAGTGTCTAAGTAAACAAATAAATGCAATGCACATGTAAATAAATCTAATATAATTTAGGTTTATGGTAAAACAACAAGAAATGTTAAAATATATTTCTATGAAACTTTCATTATGTTGTACAGAAATGTCTAGATATATTTAAAAAACTTACTAAAGTGCTGATCAGGAAGATTTTATGTACTTTTATGCTTTACATACCTGAGATGGTCAAAAGGTCTACCATTTAAAAGCTTGAGCTCTTTTCAAAATAATTTTAGTCCCCATTATATATTAAATTGGCCTTCAAAATAGTAAGTACAATGCACTTATTGTATTCATGTTTTTATTAATAAATTTATGTTTGCTACTGTTGAGGTAGAAGTATGGATACTGACAGGGATTTTAAGTGTTGGTTAAAGTGTGATTACAAATGCAATTGCTGAGCGATTAGTACAGATGTAATTACATATATATTTATAAAAATAGAAATTACAATATAAAAAGTTTATTTTACCAGTTATTCATTTAAATGTAAGTACACATAGTAGTTAAGGCCACCAATATAAGTGGGGACTGATTTTTTTAAGTTTAAAGTCAATAAGCTGCTGCTGAGCAAAATGTCTTTGTAATATTGTGAAATGTGTATTACAGTTTAAAGAGCCGTTATGCATTCGAAGATATATTTAAATGCAAAAATCTTCATATCTATTCCTCTCCAGTCATCAGTGTCACATGATCCTTCAGAAATCATTTCTAATATACTTTGATTTGGTACAAAGCAAAATAGGATAAAACCAAGCGTAAACACATTTATCAGAACACGATTGGTGAGTACTCACTAGTAAGCCCAACTCTCATGCTTCATTTCTAATGCAGTCACTTAGCATTAATCCTGATCGATCCATTGGTTCAAGCCTCACCCCGATTCTCTTCACTCAGTGTGTTAAAATCTGAACTACTTGCCACAATCACGATCAAATATGAATCCAGGGAATGCTTTGGATCTCTTGCTCCTGGTATTAGGACCATTTCATGGGTGTCAGAAAAAACCACAGGCGTCAGCCTGTGTAGGCAGCAGACAGCTCCTTTCTGAGGAGGAATGGCAAAGAAAGAGAAAGAAATAGAACAACCACAAGAGTGAGCTTATGGAAAAATTGGGACAAAAAACCAGAGTATGAAGACAGTATGAGAAAAGAGCGTGACAGTCAGGCAGGGTACATCACAGATGTTGTGGGGCGGCTGAAGCTCTGCTCAATGACTGATAAGAGCTCAGACGAGAGGACGATCTTTAAGGACACGGCAGGAGGCGGATGGACAGTAAACCACATTTAAAAAACACACACGCTCTCTGTTCTGGCAGAGAGAGAGATGATGATGAATGAGTGCAGAGGAATCAGTCTAGAGGCTTTAATTCGGAGGAAGGCTTTCTCATACATTCTCACATCTGCTGCTCGTCGCTTGGCGTTTCTCTTATTGGCAGCTAAAATAAGCACGGAAGAGTTATTGAACTCTGGTTATCACATGCAGTCAACAGCGAAGTCATTTTTAAAAAGAATAAAATCCATTATAAAGCATTACGAAAAAAATTCTGAAGAAGAGGAACTGAAATATTAGAAATTAGTTCGGCCAAAAATGAAATCTGACTAAATGCCAACCACCCTTCAGAGCGAGATGTAGATTAGTTCGTTTCTTCATCAGATTTGAAAAGCATTGCATCAACACTCATTACATTGGATGCTCTGCAGTGAATGGGTGCAATCGAATGAGAGTCCAAACAGCTGATAAAAACGCATGGCAATTATTTAAAGAAGTATTCGCAGTTTCATATAAACATACAGCATAAGCCGTAAGCCATTCATATGAATTACTGTGATGTTTTCCTGTTTGGACTCTCATTCTAGCGCTTATTAACAGAAGATCCATTAGTAAACAAGTGATGTAATGCTAAATTTCCTCAAATCTGTTCTGAAACAAACTCATCTACACATCTTAGATCTTGGAAAGGTGAATAAATAACTATCATTTTTGGTAGACCATTGCCTAAATTAAACAAGAAACTACTGCAAAACATCAAATAATTCACCACACACCTTTTAAATCTCACATGTTGTCATTAATGCTTGTCGCCTGACTCTCTGGAGATTCTAATTAGTCAATCATAGTATTACATGTTTTTTTTTAAATGACTCCAGTAACCACGCTCTTTCTTTTGCACCATAAACAAGTAATTTGAACTAAAATAAATATTTAATGTGCATTATTTGTTATTTATTTGGTAAGCTGCTTTGTATTACCATCATGAAATAATGCTCAGTAAATCTGTGCATGATTGCCAGAATAAACACATACTGAGTTGGTAAGCAACATGGCTGGGCTTTTCTCCCTTATATAAGCAGATAATCATTCAAATGTGAAATACTGAGCATTTTTAAAACGGCTAATTAGTGCAGGAGTTTCTAAATCATGACTTTTCACGGGGAACCTGATGTGATCAGAACTAGATCCAGAGGTCAGACTAAACCTCCAGACTCGTCCGCTCAGTAGGACAGACTCCGCTCTCCTCTTTCCCTGGAGGCGCTTGCAGTTCAAAGGCATTGAGTTACAGAATCAACTTTCTCCCAGCCAGCCAAAAGTCAGGCAAACCGATTCCTGAGAAGCAGACACATCTCAACGCCACTTACTTCACGATTATCTGCTACGGTTATAGTTAGAATCTTCTTTTAACAGTTTTAATCTTAAAATTCATTGTCCATCAACATCCTGATGTTGATAACATTACAGACTTCTACATAGAAACATAATAAGGAGAAACATAAAAAAATCTATAGTTTCCCCTTCACATTAATATAATAAAACAGAAACATCCATACATCATAATGTGTAAAAAAAAAAAAAAATGTACTTCTTTTAAAGTTGATGATAGTAATAAAATGTTTGAATATTGAATGATTTCTTAAGGAACATGTAGAAGTAGAGAGACTGGAGTTTTGGACTTTTGCATCTAGGAATATGTTACACATTTTAATATATATTTCCCCAGGATTAGTGTTTAATAAAGTATTTTAGCCTTTTGAAAAACATTTTGAATGAAAGTACTTTTAGATGTGCCGTATATCAGCTAAGCATCAACAAAATAAACAAACAGTCCATAACTATAATGGAAGCTAAACTTAAAACATAAAAAATTAAGCAGAAATTTTGCCATTCAGAACTGTTTGTTTAATACACAGTCACATGGAGCAATTATGATAATGAAGTTTCACTTTATAGGCAGACTATTAAGCACAATGTAATGAAAACCAGAATATGCTGATTAATAAGTGACCTTTAACATAACGTACAGCAACTGTATGAAACCGTCAATTAACCAGATCAAATATTAAAGCATGCAGGAAACGAATTACTCCCCCAATCAGAAGGTTTTGTTTTATTACTAGCAGATCTAAGCACTGAGATGAAAAACACTTATGCGAGATAAATCCAGTTTTAATTCCCATTAACGAGCGGATTAAATGAAAGCGTCAACGTGGCTGTGTTTGAATGTATTTAGACACCAAGATCATAGCTCAAGTGCATAGGAGTTTACATCTGCTGTGATCTCAGCGGGGAGAGTTATTAATGATGCATCTTATATAGTGTTATTCCTGAGGTGAAACCAGCGGTCAAGGCGGAAATTGCAAGATACAAAAGAATTACACTCTCATTATCTGTAAACTTTAGGAAAGAAAACTGCATAGAATGAGAAGATTATCATATGTCATACAGTCTTCTCATAAATTATCTACTACTCAGAAAAAACCCCTCAAAAATATAAAATAGATTTAATCCACACACACACAAAATGAGTAAAAGTCAGTAGTGATGAATCTCCAAACGAAGCTCTGAATTCCTCAGTTGACCTCATTCACAGTGATAGAATTACGAAATCCTTCTCCCATCGCTTTTCTCCTCAATAATTCTCCTTTTTGGTACACAAAACTCAACCCACCATTTGTTCTGTACCTGAGTTTGGCTTTTGGTTGTCCTTGTATTCCACGACAGTCCCTGGCCGGGCGTTCCCTGATTATAAGGTAGAAAAGCAGACTGCAGCGGTGGTGATGAGTGTGCATGGCCTCGTACAAAGTTTGGAGAACAGCGCTCCAAATGAAGAAAAGTGGTATCGGAGACTGGTGACCAGAACCACGTAAAAACACGGCTGAGATGGACGCAGAGCGAAGCAATGGCTATACAATAAGACCATTACAGCTGAAAGAGAGAAGAAGACAGAATAAAGATGGTGCTGTATGAAGTGTGTGTGTTATAACAAGACTATAGTCATAAAACCATCAGGTTTCGTGGCTGTAGTTTCATTCCTCAGTTAATGCTAATGGAAGCTATTCACGCCAGCACGCGTTTGATTATATGTGTTATGTTTCGACAAATGCTATGGTACATTCATTAGACAAATGCCACCTGCCATGGTCTGATGGGGCGGCCATCAGCTGGTCTAGAGCATAATTATTGGACATGCTAAAGATAATGGGACATTAATGAATTTGAATAGACTGGATCAGGCTAGCCTGAACTGTGTTAGACTGAGACACAGATGGGAAGGGCTGGAATGGACAGGCAGAGCTGGATCTGTGTGGATTTCAGAAATTAC
>NC_056712.1:6736985-6739232 GCF_018831695.1 Puntigrus tetrazona | reverse complement strand
CCGAGTCTCTGTCCTGAACATTAATGATGCCGACCTCTGTACCGGGGAACGCGTTCTCGGGAATAGAAATTTTAACAGATTTAGTCATTATGGTAGGGGCGTTATCATTGACATCAATAACATTTATTAACACAGTACATCGACCTGCTAGACCTTGACTATCTTTAGCCTGAATCGGCAGTTCAATTATTCCTTCTTTCTCATAATCTACGAAACCTGTTAGTTTAATTTCACCAGACACTACATCGAGATCAAATATTTCCAAAAGACTTTCCGATAGATGTCCAAACTCATAGGTGACTTCTCCGTTTTGTCCCTCGTCAGCATCAGTAGCGCTCACTGTCACCACTACAGTATCTAGAGGAGAATTTTCAGGCAGACTGACTTTATAGACGTCCTGACTAAAGACTGGAGCATTATCATTAGCATCCAGCACAGTGACGTGTATGACTACAGTACCTGATCTCGGTGGAGTCCCGCCGTCTACCGCGGTCACTATTAATGAGATCTCTTTCTGTTGTTCACGATCCAACTCCTTATTAATAACCATTTCTCCGTATTTTCCTCCATTTAACCCCGTAAGAATATTAAGAATAAAATGTTCGTTGTTTTCTAATGTATATGATTGCACTGAATTCACACCAATATCCGCGTCGTGAGCCTCATCTAATAAATAACGGGATCCTTTGTCTGCTGATTCCCTTATTTCGAATTTGATTATATTTTGCTTGAACTGTGGTAAATTATCATTGATGTCCTGAATATTAAGAATAAATCGATGAAGCTCCAATGGATTTTCCAGCACGAGCTCCTGTTTAATAACGCATGACGCTTTCTTTCCACAAATCTCCTCTCTGTCAATTTTATCCTCCACAATCAGTTCTCCGGTATTCATATTAATGTCACAGTACCGTTTTCCGTTACCTTCATTGACAATCCGTGCATCACGACTTGAGAGGCTCTTTAAATCGAGCCCGAGATCCTTAGCTATATTTCCAATCACAGATCCTCGTTTCATCTCCTCCGGAAAAGAATAGCTCACGTCTCCATAAGCGGTGTGCGCCATCAGCACGAAGAACAAAAGACCCAACATCTCAGCAGCAACGAGTAAGGTTTTTATCTATCTATAAGAAAATGAACAAAATATTTAAACGTTATGAGCATGTAAAGCCAGATGAAGTTACTGAATTTAGTTTATGGGCTATATAAGAGGACAATAGACGGAGGCACCGCTCAGCGTCGAAGATTTGCAGCGAGCTGAGAGATCACTTCTCAATGTGTGACATCATGAGCAGGAAGGAGAGAAACAATATGAACTTAGAAGCTTGCACTGGTGAACAGCGACACTAAGAGGTCAATTATGAAACGGCAGAACCTCTCATGTCCCTCTGACACACATAAATCTTGACTATAACACTCGCAATGCACATAAAACGGCATGCTTGTCGTTTCAAACGTACTTGTAGGATATGAAAAGAGCAGAAGCTAAACATCATGCCTGCAAGATACTTCGTAGTTTGCCAATGGCACGAAAAACGTTATTATACACCACAGAAAGTAAGTTAAAATGCAACAAATCCTACCTTCGTGCACAACCAGTTGTAGTCTGGGTATGATATCTTAAAATCTAAAAATTACGAAATCCAGTTTGCAAGACCTTATGAGATCCTTTGCACAGTTAAACAGAGCGCCTATATTTTTTGAACAATATTATAAACAATGAGTAAATGTGAGGGTTTTTTTTTTTTTTGAGTACAAGCCTTTCTCTTAATTCAGTATCCTTTTAAAATCTACTCCCAGCCTGTGTAGCATGACACAGCTACTACAGAGACACAAATAGCTTCTGGTTAGAGGTCTAAACATGGTTCAAAAACTAAGAATTAACCAAATATGTATTGTATACTTAAGTAACTAGTAAGAGATCATTGACTGAGGAAATATACAAACTTCACACACTTGAAACGTTTTAAAGCTACTGCAAAACTAAAAAGATCACAAAAATCAATGCATGCCATACACCACGAATGCGTAGTTTGTGCTAAACCGCAAATATCCAACACAGCTCAACAACGAAGCACAAGTTCCGTCGATCTTTAAGCACACCATAGAAGAAAAATAGACAGTTATGAAAAATGCACATATTTAATCAATTCAAAAACGCAATCGACTAATGAAAGGACAGCAGTTACAAAGGACTTAACTGAGGAAAAATAAAAACTATAAAATACATAGGTCCTAACTTCACTT
>NC_056712.1:6711890-6736885 GCF_018831695.1 Puntigrus tetrazona | reverse complement strand
AGAGCTACCCCATAGAGCAACATAAGCCCTGAAAGTAATAGCATATGCTCAAGCCAGAAATCAAGATCTCAAAAAAAAAACCCTGGCTCCAATCCATTGATCTTGATCTGACCACCCTAATACGCCAACAATGTGGAAAACCTACTAGAAAAATCATTTCATGTATAAATTAACCAGATTAACGTTTATTTTGACAACTGATCTGAAGTACATAAACATAACAAAGATAAAACAATCAAAAGAGTCATTTATACATAGATCTTTAGAAAAGAACATGAGTGTAGTGTGTGAGGACACACACCACTGCGAAGACATGAATCTGTTTGTAGGGTCGCCGCCTTGTGTTTTGTCCACTTTCATATATATCTCAGACCAGAAAAAGAAGTCCCAAATTCAGTTGTAAACCTTTTTGGTGTTTAGGTTCCTGTGCTCCAGGAGTCACACCTGGCACAGAACACGTTCAGAGACCCTAAAGGAGGACACACCCCTCCTTCTTCACAGAACACAGTTCTACAAGTTCTTATTCTTTTATATACGCAAGTGATTACTGTGAAATTAGCCTTTCAAGATTACCTACAAACATGAAAAGTAGAAAGAACAATAGGTTCACAAGACACATACAGCATAATACCTTATTCTAATGAACTTTAAGCCAAGTCTTTTTTGGGCAGAAGGAGGAAAGCAGGAAGAGCAGAGATGAAGAAGAGGTGTTGTAAAACAACAGGAGGATCACAAAAAACAGGTTATTTTGCTCTCTTTTGAGAAGTCCTTTTGTTCCTTTGGATATCACTCTCAGATTAGTCTTATTGCAGCTTTTGGACTTCAGCTCTATTATGCTATTCGTTATATATTGTTTGCTATTAATTATGAAAAGCAATCGCTTTATATTCCATTTGAAGAAAGATTCCACATTGCTGAAAATCAGCGGCCTAGTTTTGCATACCACTGAATATATTAATAATATAATGTATCTTTTTGAAGGTGTTTTTTTTTTTTTTTTTTTACGTTTTTTTGAAGATTTATTACTAGCTAGCCAACTCTGTAATCCCTAGAAATCGTTTTTAATTTCACACCATACTCACTAAGAAACATAAAGACAATTGTTTTTTGCACCCAACACTCCATGCTTTTAGTTTGTTGTACGATTTGTATGATTTTTGCATACTATTGAATTGTTTAAATTGAATAAACATAACCTTGTGCTTGTTATAATTTCTTGCAGGAGACGCAACGCAATATAAGGACGATTTTTGATTGGCTCTTTTAAGTGACGTCAGGCATGGGCGCAGGCAGCAGCGCATTTTTTATCTACGATGCTGGTGACTGTAGAGTATGACTTAATAGTAAATGAGGACAATCATTACTAAATGAGGTAGTGGAACAGTTAGTTTAATGAAGCTAAATGTAATTTTTAGACTGTGTTTACATATCAGTTTATTTACATCCTTGAATCAACCGCATTCGCCACTTTTCTATTACGACACGCTCATAAGGGATCGTCACGTGTGAAATATAACACGTTTTCTATTTTTGATCAAGTAATCCCCATTAAACAACCAAAGCGTCATCTGTTGTGTTAATTAAATTCGGGTTTGTGTATCTTCGTAGCCTTTCTGTTTCAAAATATAGGCGTGGATATATCCGTAAAATATAATTACAACTTTTTTATTAATGACTCCATTAAATTTCTTATGTCTTTGTAGAGTATTAAACAAACTAGCTTAATTGGAATTTGATCCTCTTTCAGCACACAAGAAATATTAATGCTAAGTTATCAAAAATAATTAGCTTCTAGCTAACTACATTTCAGTTTATGCGATTCTGTTTTACGTTGTGGCATGCTTGTAGTTAAATAATTGATTTTTGATGAAAATTTTAGTAGTTAACATAAAACAATTAATGTTGAATTTTTTATCTGATCCCAGAAGTTCAAATCAAGGCTAGTCAAGATTTTCTGGAAATATAAGTATCATTTTGTCTTTTCAGCTTACTAAAACAATCTAATGTTGATTTTTCTAACTCTTCAGATCCCAAAGAAGTTCAAATCAAGGCTAGCAAATATAAAATATCAAGATTTTCTCCATGCAAATGTAACAGGAATTGCCTTTTGTTTGTGATTTAAAAGGGATGCTTATGTCATGATTGTTTATATACTGTATTTTAATAGCCTTAAAATACACTTAACTCGTTTTCATTAAGCAAATGGAAAAACGACAATCTGAGGGGAAATTTGAAACTACGTTCCGCTGTCAGCTTTGTGATTTTATTGAACCCTGTCAGATTACTGAATATTTTGGCCACCTTCGGCGTAGACATCTCAAAGACCACCAAAAGGTTCAATGTCCATTTCAAGGCTGTAGCTTTGAAAGCAGTGCATATTCCACATTTCGTGCACACAAAAGCAAGCACCACCAAGATCAAAATGAAAGCATGTTTAAATTAATAGTAATAAGTTAATAGTAAGAATGGAGAGTAATGAGAATGAAAACAATGACAGTGTTGTTGACACTCAGGAGTGTGCTGAGCAGGAGTTGCTTTCAGATGAATTATGCCACAATGATGTTAATGTAGAAGCAAGTCAGACTGAATCTCAAGATTTAGGGCAACAGTTACAGCATAATTTAGCAGCTCTTTTTTTTTTTTTTTTTTTTTTTTTAAATGCCAACCATTCTTCACATACATGTCCCAGCCACTTTTGCAAAGGAATGTAAAAGGTGGTTCTTGAAACACTTTGGACATGCAGATGAGTCAGTTGTGAAAGAGGTGGTTGAGTGACTGTGGCAGAGAATGGCGTATTGTCCAAATCATGTGGAAAAAATGGATGTCGTGCAACCAGTAAAAGGAGAGCATCATATGTAATGTGCAACTTTCCTCTGGT
This sequence comes from Puntigrus tetrazona, assembly GCF_018831695.1. Lineage (NCBI taxonomy): Eukaryota > Metazoa > Chordata > Actinopteri > Cypriniformes > Cyprinidae > Puntigrus > Puntigrus tetrazona. Next base: position 6,734,007 of record NC_056712.1, on the reverse strand, counting down.
AATGCCTATAGAGTTTGTAGTTGACAAAGGAAGAAAAACAGTAGCATATGTTCCCCTCGTACAGATGCTACAGAAACTCTTAAACAAGAAAGATGTTTTGGATAAGCCTATGTCAAAACAAGAACATAACCGCATGAATATAGGAATATAGGAATATATGTAGTGATGGCTTAATCTATAGAGACTGTACTTCTCAGATGTGATGAATTCTCTGGCTCTGGGTCTGTACATTGATGATTTTGAAGTAGCTAACCCTTTAGGAACATCCAAAAGAAAATGTCAACAAGTACAGTAAGTGCATGTTTAAAGTCATGTCTGTTTCAGAGTTGTTAGATGATAATCTAATGTAGTATGACAGAAGTATGTAGTATGTAGTATCACTTGCTATCAGTTTGTAGCATTAAATGAGGAGGCATCATATCGATCAGTGAAATATGGAGTTCCTCAAGGCTCAGTGCTAGGAACGTTACTTTTCAACCTTTACATGTTGCCTCTGGGAGATATTATCAGGAGTCATGGTGTTAGCTTTCACTGCTATGCTGATGATACTCAGCTCTATATTTCAGTGCAGCCTGGTGATACACACCAAATTGAGAATCTAACAGAATGCATAGTCGATATAAAAAGCTGGATGATGAGTAACTTCTTAATGCTAAATTCTGAAAAAACAGAGGTGCTAATAATTGAACCTAAAAACCCCACATATAATAATCTAGAACACAGCCTATCACTTGATGGCTGCTCTGTTAATTCTTCATCATCAGTTAGGAACCTAGGTGTGCTGTTTGACCGCAATCTTTCCTTCGAAAATCATGTTTCTAGCATCTGTAAAACTGCGTTTTCCATCTTAAAAATATATCTAAATTACGACCTATGCTTTCAACCTCTAATGCAGAAATATTAAGTCATGCGTTTATGACCTCGAGGTTAGATTATTGTAATGCTTTATTGGGTGGTTGTTCTGCACGCTTGATAAACAAACTTCAGCTAGTCCAAAAAACGCAGCAGCCAGAGTCCTTACTAGAACTAGGAAGTATGATCATATTAGCCCGGTTCTGTCATCACTGCACTGGCTCCCTATCAAACACTGGATAGATTTTAAAATCTTATTAATTACCTATAAAGCCCTGAATGGTTTAGCTCCTCGATACTTGGCGAGCTCTTATCACATTATAGTCCTGCACGTCCGCTGCGTTCTCAAAACTCTGGCCATTTGATAATACCTAGAATATCAAAATCAACTGCGGCGGCAGATCCTTTTCCTATCTAGCACCTAAACTCTGGAACAATCTCCCTAACTCTGTTGGGAAGCAGACACACTCTGCCAGTTTAAATCTAGATTAAAGACACATCTTTTAACTTAGCCTACACATAACACACCAACACACCTTTTATTATTCAAATCCGTTAAAGGATTTTTAGGCTGCATTACTTAGATTTGCTGGAACCGGGAACACTACTCTAAAATACGATGTACTTGTGACATCAGTAAAAGCGAATAGCATCTACGCTAATATTAGTCCTGTCTCTTTCGCAATCTGTTTTCACAGTTTGTATCCAGACTAGATGGTGGATCAGCACACAGAGATTATGTTCATCAGAGACCAGAACACCTAGATGCACCCGTGGACCAATCACCAGATCCTGATGCACACACACACATGCACACACTAAGTCATTTACACTACCTGACACAGCTGCGTTTAAAATTGAACTGGAAGTTAAGTGCTGGGCGTCCGGTCAGAGGAGAACTGACCCCAACTGAGTCTGGTTTCTCCCAAGGTTTTTTTTCTCCATTCTGTATGGATGGGGTTTGTTTCCTTGCCGCTGTCTCCTCTGGCTTGCTTGGTTGGGGACACTTAACTTCTAGTGATTATCGTTGAATTGATTACAGAGACCGTCTCTGCATTTAATAAGAAATTGGTCACTCTCGTCATTATACATCCCTGTCATTATACTGTACAGTGCTTTGATGCAACCTGTGTTGTTAAAAGCGCTATATAAATAAAAATGATTGATTGATTGATTGATAATCTCAGCAGATGGTCATTTAAACTTGTTTTTGACAAATGTTCAGGTTCCAACATGAACATACTGTGCTTGTTTAGTATTTGGAAATGTTTTGCAATGCTGTTTTAAAGATAAAATTTTATTTTTGTCACATTTTGAAAACTATTTTGATAAGTGAATTCAAATAGTTGAAATAAATCATTGTTTGTATTTGTCCTTGTTTGTAATGCAGGTGTATTATCATTAAATAATTTACAGTAAATAACTATGTTTAAATTCAAGTTTTTTCAACTTTCATCCAGATGTTTTAACGGTTGATCAAACTTAAATGTATGGAAACTTGTTGCCCTTAAAATGTAGATTTTTTTTTTTTTTTTTTTTTTTTAGGCCAATTTGCAACGTTTTTTTAGGCCAACGAGTTTCCATAATTAAGTTCAGTCAACCTTTAGACTTAAGGTTATGCACAGCAGAAAGCATCTGGACGAAAGTTGAATTTAAATATAGCTATTTACTGTAAATTATTTAATGATGATACACCTGCATTACAAACAAGGACAAATGGTAACAATAAATTATTTAAACTTAGTTGAATTCAAATAGTTTAAATAAATTATCAAAAGTTTTCAAAACTTGACAAATAAAATTTGATATCTTTAAAACAGCATTGTAAAACATTTCCAAATACTAAACAAGCACAGTATGTTCATGTTGGAACCTGAACATTTGTCAAAGACAAGTTTAATGAACATCATCTAAGGTTATCATCGAACGACTCTGAAATAGACATGACGAAACATACACGTATTGTACCTGTTTAGCAAGCTGATTTTTAACTGCCAGAATCTTGCCCTTCAACTTCTTACCCAAACCTAGCAAAACCTGTTGAATGAAAAGAAAGGTGTTGCACAAGGTGCAGTGCATAAGTTAAACCAAAGAGAAGACACATGGCCTGGAGTATGTTGTTTGAAATTTGAAACCTCCAAACTGATTCAAATTCAAATTTTATTTGTCACATACACATACATACATGGTACGACATGCAGTGAAATGTTTTTTACAACCGTCCAGCGTCAGAATAGAGCAACCGAATAGAGTCAGCAAATTTAATGATAGTGGTGGAGTTTGTAGTGGCCTACAAAGTCATGTGTGTACAGCAGGGGGATCAGAACACAACCCTGAGGGGCTCCAGTGCTGAGAGTGAGAGGGAGGATGAGGTGTGTTTTCCCATCTGTACGGCTTGTGGTCTGTCAGTCAGGAAGTTGGTGATCCAGATGTCTGAGGTGTGGTGGTTACAGAGACAATATTGTATCTTTTGCACACATGAAAGAGTCCATTTAGCATAATTTTGTCTGTGTACTGAACAGTAATCAACAGGCTGCATTTCTAAATTAAGCAAACAATGGGATCAACTTAAATGTACAAACCTTGGCTTGTTGCAGAAGATTACTCAAAATTTGTTACAATTAACACTATCAATACTAATTTCATGACAAATTATGTAAAAATGATGCATTTCACTTTACCTGACTTTCTGTAAAAGTGCTGGCCAACGCTGGAGTATCTGGCTCACCAGAGGCTTGTTGATCACAACATCCTAAGGGCCCTCTGGTGTTTCAGAGCAAGTGTCATGGCAACATTCTTGAAGTTCTGGGCATCACGTATAACCTTTTTGAAGAACTTTTTTTAATAGTGGTGTTTTGGTCTTTAGTGTAGTCAGGAAAGTTGACAGCAGAAGGTCCCTATGCTTCGCCACTTTGTAGTCAGGAATGTATAATGACTCTTCAGTAAACTGAGGTGCCACAGCTAATGCAACAATATCCTTGAGAAGCATGAGTATTTCCCATGTGTTGTCACCCCAGGAATATAATGGCCAATAAGCAGAGGAAGAAGCCTAATTAGACACCAATTCTCATGGCCATTTCCCCCAATTGTACCCTTGGTTGAGAAACCCTTTGAAATCAGCTGAGGCTGATCAGTTTTGTCAGTTAATGTATAAGGAAATGATCTGATAACTTCATTCAACACATCTAGGGTGATGTACTTCCTTGCCATCAGGTCTTTGAGGCAAAGAGACAACTCCAACGGGACTATTCCTTCAAAGATGGGCAAAGATATTCCCTCATTGTGCAATATGTCAGGAGCATAACCACCAATGACATGAAAATGCTCCAAATTTGTTGTGAGTGGGCATTGTCTTTTTACACCTCTGTTTCTTCCTGAATTTGGATCCTGCAATGATTTTTGCACCTTTGTCTCTGAGTTGAAGTGCACCAATTTAAACAATTCAATAGTACGCAAAAAAACATCCAACAAACTAAAAACATGGAGTGTTGGTGCAAAAACAATTGTTTTTGTGTTTCTTGTACGCAAGTAGTTTGAAACAATTTCAGGGATTACAGTGTAGTTTGCATTTGCCATCGGTCCAACATGCACCTGAGGAGTGTAAACATGAGATCATAGTTCAGTGGTTAGGTTGGACTGACACAGACTCTCAGCATCGGACTATGGTGTGATGTTGATCATAGTCTTTAGTTTTTTCCTCTGGGATTTGATCCGATTATTCAATTGCCACGTCCCTGTGCTACTTAAGCCACCGCATGTGTTAAACAAACAATTGCATAAGCTAATGATTCACATGGAAAATGATTTCAAGACCCAGTTCCAGATATTTGTGCTTTTAAGTCTGAATTATCTACAATGTCTTCTTTAGTTAAAGTGCTTTTAACATCCATGCAATATTATTTTCTAGATTAATTTTTATGGAAATGATTTAAATGTAAACCAGGAACTGCAAGACAATTATAGTGACATCATTGGTAAAATATCAAATTGTGTTAGTTGAGGTTGTCAAGTGGTTTAACCTCCTCGATTGTAGGGAGTAAATATCTTACTAAATAAACCTTGAGCTTTTTGTATGCTCATTTGTATTGAATTAATCCATTTGCAGGGTTGTTATCGTTACCTAAAAAAATTGTCACTTGAAATAAAATGAACAAAACTGAAATATAATTAAATCTGATAAAAATTAAAAACTTAAAGAAATTAATAAAAACTAAATTTAATAAAAATGACAGATATATCAACTTTAAAGTTAAAACGAAAACAGTGTGTATATAATTCAAATATTAACCAAACATATTGTGATGAGTCGGCTGCCTCTCGCCTTGATTGTCGTCATCATCACCCTGTCCCTTCTTCACCCCTTACCTGGACCCTTCCCCTTGGAACACTGCCCTACCTGCACTCCCCCTGCAGCACGTCGAGGACACCAGTTTCCCTGTTTGCAGAAAGCCCGCCAGACTTGAGACATGAACCGGGTGCCGCGATCCCTGACAATGTCCTCTGGTAAACCATAAATACAGTGGGAAGTCCTTTAAGTGGAATCAGGCGGCTGGATTTTGAGAATCTGTCAATCACAACTAATACGGTGGTGCAGTTACTGAAGGGAGGTAGGTCGGTTACAAAATCGATGGAAAGATGGGACCAGGGACTTTGCGGAATGGGCAGAGGCTGGAGGAGTCCGGAGGGTAGTTCCTTTGGTGTCTTGGACTGAGTGCAGACATGGCATGACTTGACAAAGGTAGTGACCAGGCTTCTCTGACAATCTTGGGCCACCAGAACGGGTTTTGCACCAGGTGAAGAGTTCGGGAAATACCGGGGTGTCCCACACTAAGGGAAGTGTGTACCCACTGCATTACACAATGTCTCAAGCTGGAGGGGACATATTGTTTATTAGGGGGACATTAGTCAGGTGGGGGCTCTTGTTACTGAGCTAGTTGCATTTCTTCCATGATATCCCAGGATACTGGTTCTAAAACTACAGAGGGTGGTAGAATGGTTTCATGGCCAGGTCGATAAGTAACGGTGAAATGAAAGCATGTGAAGAACAACGCCTTGATGGGGGTTAAGGTGCTTGGCACCCTTGATATACCCGAGATTCTTGTGGTCCATAATCACTTGGAAAGGGTGAGCTGCTCCCTCTAACCAGTGACGCCACTCTTCAATGGTAGCTTTCATGGATAGCAACTCCTTGTTCCCCACATCGTAATTTCTTTCAGCTTGAGTGAGTTTCCGAGAGAAGAATGCGCAAGGGTGCAGTTTACTGGACCAGTGGTGTCTCTGACAAAGGACAGCTCGAATGCCACAATCAGATGCATCAACCTCAACAACAAATGGCAGGTCAGGGTTGGGATGTTGGAGAATGGGAGCTGAGGTAAACCTTTCCTTCAGGGCCTCAAAGGTGTGGTTGGCATCTTGTGTCCATCTGATCGTAGTGGGCTTTTCCTTTAAAAGAGATGTTAATGGGGCAGCGACCAGACTATAATTGCAAAAAAATGCCGGTAGAAGTTTGCAAAGCCTAAGAATCTCTGAAGTTCCTTGACCGTATTAGTTTGTGGCCATTCAGTTGCTGCTCTGACCAGGTTTTCCATTTTACTCCCTGGTGACTGATGTGGTAGCCTAAAAAGGAGGGCTTGGTAGTGTGGGACTCACATTTCTCTGATTTCACATAGAATTGGTTCTCCATGAGCCGGGACAACACGGTTTATACATGGGTTACAATTTCTGATTCTGACTTGGAGTAAATGAGTATATCATCTATGTAGGCGATGACAAACTGGTTGATAATGTCTCTGAAGACTTTGTTGATGAAAGATTGGAAGACTGCTGGTGAATTCGCAAGCCCATATGGCATAACAAGGTATTCATAGTGACTCCTAGTGGTGAGGTGGCCATCTTCCACTCGTCGCCCTCCTTGATTTCAAATGAGGTTATAAGCACTCCTGAGATCTAACTTGGTATATATGGTAGCCTCTCGTAGTTGTTCCAGAGCAGAAGGAACAAGTGGAAGTGTGTAGCGGAACTTGACAGTAACATTGTTAAGGCCCCCGATAGTCAATACATGCTCTCAACCCTACACCCTTCTTTTCTACAAAGAAGAACCCAGCTGCCACAAGGGCAGTCGATGGGCAGATAAAATGCGAGCGAGGAGGGCTTGGAGATGTACTCTTCCATGGCCTGACTTTCAGTTCTGGACAGTGGATAGACTTTGCTCTTGGGAGGCATAGCATTGGGGAGTAGATCAATGGTGCAATCCCAAGGACGGTGCGGGGGTAGTTGTGTGGCTTTTGTCTTGCTAAAAACGTCAGAACCTGGTAATAAGATGGGATTTGAACATGATTGAGGGTTTCTGGGCTTTCTATGCTAGTTGTCATATAGGGAGTAGGCTTGATGGGGAGGCAGGGATTGTGACAAAATTCTGACCAGGTTCTGAGTTCACCGTCATGCCATGAAATGTTGGGATCGTAAACAGAGAGCCAAGGGAAGCCCAAAATAACTTGATGTTTTGGAGAGTCTACCACATACAGTGAGATGGATTCTTGATGTAAAATTCCTACGCGAAGAGTGAGAGTCAGTGTCTGATGGATGATACCTCTTCCGATTTAATACGAATGGAAGGATTGCATGGTTGAGTAGGAATCTGGAATTTAGAGATGATCAATCAGGTTTAGAGCGGCTCAATTATGGCTGTGAGATTAACAGAAAGTTCATCAGTCTTAAGGCTAATAGGTAAAGTGAGTTTTTTATTACCAAGTAGTGCAAAATGGTCCATATTCACCCAGGGGTTGCTGAGAAGCATAAACGATTAATCTGACATCTCTCTCTCTTGCTCTCCAAGAGCCATAATATGTTAAGCTGCATAGGTTCGTCAGTTTGCGTTGAGGGTATGAGACTTGAGTGGTTGAGTTTTTGCAAGAATCTTGAGTGAGAACATGAGAATCTTACCGTCTGGGAGTGCTCAGATAAAATAAGTCAGATGTTCTTGGTCATTCTTGAGCAGTTCTCCTTGGTGGTTGAATGCTGCTTGAAGGCTTGAATCTTCCACTGGATTCGGGGTAGGCAAAGTATTATGTAACAAAAACACGGAGGCTGTGTTAGAATCCATTTGAGGAGGCATAAACGGGTAGGCAGGCAGAAGGTCAAAACCAGAACAGCGATCCAATAGGGCAGACAAAACAAAAGGGCAAATCCAAAGAACAAGAAATAGGCAGACATGCAATGATCATACACAGGATAGCAATAGTCAATTGTAGAATGCTCTGTAAGGCAGGTTAACTGGCAATACTTTGCATTGTCTCTACGGGTGGCCTTTAGTTATAAAGGCCTCCAAACAGGAAATGAGAGCAGAGGATGAGCCCAGCTAGTACTCGAGTGAGGGCACCCTTTGCTGGCTAGGGGTTACAATATTCTCTGTTCTGGGTTAAACAAAAATAATACAGAAAAGCGGAATTTGTATGTTTTATAATTTATTAATTTTTGCTATATAACAGTATGTCTGCTTTACAGCTCTGATACTCAAATCAATGTGCTGTGCAATTCACAGAATTAGAACAGCAAGCTTAATGTAGCATCTGAAATATATTGATTTGAAATTGATAATTTGTTGGTTTCTTCCTTTCTCTCATTCTTTGGTGGCATAGAAAAGCCCCAGCGTTGGTCTCCAGTCTTGCAGCGCTGCAGTTTTTCTGTCCATCCGTTTACAACGGCATCATAGTCTTCCTGGGAGAACTCCTGTGGGAGACAGAGATTACAAGAGTACACGGTAAGCTGCTTCCTTTCCAACAATATTCATGCAAACTTCACCCAAAAATGAAAAATGTACTCACCCTCAGGTCATTCAAGATGTAGATGAGTTTGTTTCTTCATAAGAGATTTGAAATGTATCGTTACATCACTTGCTCACCAGTGGATCCTCTGAAGTGAATGGGTGCCGTCAGAATAAATGTCTTTAAGGCATTTTTAACTGTTGCTTCTGGATAAAATATGTGTCATCTCTTCATAATATATATGAATTGTGATGATTTTCTCTCATGATGACGGCACCCATCCATTGCAGAGCATCTCCTGTTGAGCAGGTAATTTCTTCCCATGAACAAATAAACTCATCTACGTCATGGATGGCTTGCATTGAAAGGTTGGGAGCATTAGCATTTTTGGGTGAACTACTTCTTAGATGAAAGTGAAACATGTCTTCAATACCTTTGATTAAAAAGGGAAAATATTTCCTTCAATAGCATGCAAAATGTGAGGTTGTAAATGTAATGCAGACGTCACATGAGCAGGAGTGTGTGTTTACCTGTATAAACTCATCTTTCATCTCCTCGGCTCTCTGCAGTTCAGCCTTTATGACTTGAATAAATTGCTCTGTTCTGTCCTCAGCACGAACATTCCTGAATCCCACCTCAATCAGGAACTAAAAACACACACACAAACAAACACACTTTGGCCCTGTGCCAGCTTTGTTGGCATATCCAGCGTTGACTGATATTAGTATTAAATAACAGATCAATAATAAACTTCAGTGAAAAGAAGCTTTAATGGTACACTATGATTTTATGTGGTCTGTACTTCTCCGTATCTCTGAGGTGTGTAGAGGATATATCCCCGCTGGTTGATGTAATCCTGAAACGCTGGAGACCAAGGCTTCTCTCCACAGCAGTAGTCACTGATCAGAAGTTTCCCGCCTGGCTTCAGCCATGACTGAAACACACACATTAAAAGTACGGTTTACCTCAAAATACATATTCTTTTATCAGGTACTTCTAAGACAATATCTCATTCGTCCAGTAGAGGGCAGAACATGCTAATTTTTTGCTCTTATTTCCTGAGAATTGTTTCCTCGTCAGTAATTGTTTACTGCACATCACTGCATTTGCCTACTTGGTTCGAATCCTCAGTAGTTCAGCACAAATGCAAAGGCTTGTTTTATAAGGCATACATAAGCGCACTCATTTGAGACTTCGTAAAAAAATACAAAGAAGGCTCAAGGTGAAGTTAAAACCACATACCCAAACACCTACACAGATATACTGACTGGAACAGCTACCCAATGACAGTATATTTACATCTACAACACAGATCATCATTTGTATATCCTCTCACACACACTTGCTCACACATACAAATATACAGTATGCTACTTCTGTGACAGGCATTAAAATAATGCACACATGCAGGCTTTTACCGGTGAAAACACTCACATAAAACTTTCTGAAGAGGTCAGGTTTGTCCCTGATATGCAGAATCGTGTCTCTGCTGTAAACCACATCAAACACGGCATCAGGAAACCTTCTTTTTGTGGCATCTGACACCTCAAACTGCACCTGCAGAGGAAGGACAGACTTTATCAGGAAGTGCTGACAGTCTCTGAACTTTCTCAGAATGCAGCTCTGTTCATTCTCAAAGCTATGTGAAGCTACTAGTTGATGTATTTTGCTATGTATGTCGCTAGAATTTTCTTGGTGCTTGTCAGGGTGTTGCTATGCTAGATTAACATAGATTGTTGCTATAAAATTATGGTTATGGCTACTGTGGTACCTGATCTGTTTTGAGCAGTTTGATGGGTTTTGCTATGTGGTTGCCAGGGTGTTGCTATGCAATTTCTAGGTTGTTATAGGTGGTTTCTACAGTGTTGATGTGTAGTTACTGAGCTGCTCTGAGCAGTTTGATGGGTTTTGCCACATACATTTGCTTTGGGGTTGCTATAGTGATCTGGGTGGTTACCACGGTGATGTTATGTCATTGCAAAACTATTCTGAGGTGTTGCTTTTGCTATGGAGTTACAAGTTTGTTATGGTTGGTTGTCAGTGTTTTAATGCAGTTGCAAAGCTGTTCTGAGTAGTTTGCTGCATTTTATATGGTTACCAGGGTATTGTGAGTGGTTGCCAGGGTGTTGCTTGGTTTTTCATGAAAAACTCAACATACTAATAGCACTTTCTCCTTGATGGCTCTCTCCATCGCGATCTCCACCATGTTTAATGACAGGTCCATGCCCAGAACCTCCACCCCAAAGGTCTGTCATTAAAAAAATTATTCAGTAAATTAGCAATTAATCATATCACAGTAATCATACAACTTTGAATGATCATGTAAATGTGCTCAGAATGAACCACACCAAAACAGAAAAAACTGAATTCATGTATGATAATATTTAATTGTTTTAATGATCTTGAGAAATACACAATTAAAGAAATAATTCACCCAAAAATTAAAATTCTGTCATAATTTCCTCTAATTCCTTTGTTCTGCTGAACACAAAGGAAGATATTTTAAAGAAAGTTTGTAACCAGGCTGTTTTGAGTCACCACTGAGTTCCATAGTACTCCACAGAATTTTAATTTTTGGGTGAACTATTGCTTTAAGGAAGGTAAAACATGTTCTGAAGCAACACATAAATCCATAACCTGTCAACCTTTGGCTCACCTTGGCCATGTAGAAATCTCCACCTCCAATCCCACAACCCACATCAAGAACCTTCTGTCCGGCAGTCAAGTTCAGCGTATCAACCAACTCCTAATATTATCAAAGACATTGAGAGAAAACAAACTATTAATTATTCACTAAAATGACATTAACAGTGAGAATTAAGAGATCGGTAGTTCTCCACTGCTGAGATATGAGCCAAAAGAGATGAATCCTCAGAACAGAAATAAAATATATTAATTAATGATTCTTCTAGAATCTAGATGATAGGTTCGAAAACACTATTAATTCGTTCAGGAAGGTACAAAATAGGTGTCCACCTGTATGAATGAATGAGTCATTAAATGATTTATTTCACTGATTTATTAAAAAATGCATATTCATTTCTCTGACGAAACAAGCATCTTTACCAATGAGCCCATGACTCATTCATTTGCGATGCACTCTAAAACATTGATTCATAAAAATTATTATTTTTTTAAAAAACATACTAGTTTACGAAACAAGTGATATACTGTTCGTATTAACAATTTTTTTTATAGCATAGTTCATGTGACTTAATAATTATACGTTCAGGTGGAAATCAGTGAACTGAACGATTTGTTCTAAATCAACTTTCACTTATTCACTGAACTGCTGGACTGTTATTATTATGTAGCCTAACTTATATTCTTACACTCTCAGAAAAAAGCTAGTCTACAAAAGCTACTGAGGCAGTATCTTAAATGCTAACAATTTAAGTACTATTAGCCTACTTTTTCGGTATTATTATTTTAAGTATCTTAATGTTATTAATATGAATCTTTCAGGGGTATTAAAGGTAAAAGTATTTTTTGAAAAGGTAGATTGTAATTAATAAAAATAATTCTTCTTTCTTTGCATTTTTAATAAAGATGAATAAAGACGATGCATGATGCTCCAAATTCTGCATCCCTGACCCTGGTCGTGTTGAATCCACCTGTGCTGACATCTCCTGATCCGAACATCTTCTCATAACGTAAGATTTCTCTTCTGGCGTACTGCTGGTTATCCAAAAAATCCTTGAATGTGGAAAAGCCACCCTCATGCTGCTGTACAACATCACATGAACTTTCTGCATGAGCCAGCACAACTGGTTGTAGTAGTTCTTCATCTAAGACAAAGAATTTCCATTTCAGTTTATTATACTGAGTTCACGTCCTTAAAATAGTTTGCTGACTAACTGGTTTACCTTCACATAGGTCTGAAGTGTCTTATGGAGCACCATGTCAAACCCATAGCATTTCTTCTCTGTCTGATCTGATTCATCCAGCAAGAGTAAAGTCATGAGGTGGTTGTAGCAAGCAGGGCTTCTGTAGTGCGCGGGGTTAAAATCTAGCTTGAAATCACCTGTGGACATCAAAAAGACATTGAAATGTATAGAAAAACTTTTACAATAATAAATAATCTTCATTTGTCATGGTGTGGCTCAGGGAGGAGGACTCGGTGAGAATATAACTTTTAACCTTCTACACACTAACAAATAATACTGCTACAGGCAGGCAGGCAGACAGAATAACCACACTTAACTAGGATGCTAAGATGAGCTATGATGAAGACGATGCTATTGTGATGAAGACCAGACGAAGAACACTCAACAAACAAGAACTTATATACACAAAAGAAATTAACTAAATTAACTGAACACACGTGAACCTAATGACACAATCAACGGAAGACAGAAAGTAGGTCACAACGAGCACATGGAACATCAAAACAGTCCAAATACGTAACATTACACCCCCCTCCTGGGAAGGTGCATCCTCCCAATGAAAACAGAAACGGAAAAACGGGAATTTGGGAGGAGGTTCTGGTGGAGGACGGGCCGTCAGGAGGGGGGTTGCAAATAGGGACAAACACAGAGTCCAGGGAGGAACGGACGGAGGGAGGAGCCAGGAGGAAATCCGTGGGATCCAGAGCACAGACCAGAAGATCCACGGTGGAGCCAACGGAGGGAGGAGCCATGGAAGAGGAATGGCCATCGACTGCATGGGGCCGACCGGCGGCGGGAGCTGGTGGACTGATGGGCCACGGTGGAGAGGAGGGAGCTAGGAGCCATGGGGATCCGGGGTCTACGGGCGATGTGGAAGTCCTCGGAGGTTGGACAACGAGGTGAGGATCCTACACCATCGATGATGATGGTGACAGGCAGACCCATGCCGAGCCCCAGCACCAGATGATAAAATGAGGGTGAGCATAAGGGCTGCTGAGAGACATTGACAGCGGCGGGATATGGTGGGAGGGTGGGTAAACTTTGTGCGCAGTCACTGGCGCGCTGGAGGCACCAGCACTGGAGGGGCCGCTGGAGGGGCGATCACTGGAGGACGCCCTTGGGGTACAGTCTCTGGAGGGCGCCCTTGAGGTACAGTCTCTGGAGGGCACCCCTGAGGTAGGGACTCAGGACGCTTGATGGGCCAGCAGGGATTCAGGATTCCTGGACGAAACCAGCAGGAACTCGGGACACTGGGCTGACTCCGAATGCATAAAGAACCTGCACAGCTGGTTCGATTGATTACTACCGAATATTAATGAGATTGCAATTAAGGCTTTGACTCGCAGATTGTGTGAGCTCTCCATGCAGGGGCATTTGATGCTCAACGGATGAAGGCTCCTGCAATGATGCAATTTAATGTGAATGCACGCCCAAAACAAGCAGCAGTGTCTAAAGTCTGTTTCTATTGTGGAAAACCTAGGCATTTCGCCAAGAATTGTCGAAAAAAAGACTCTGGAGAAAAACAGGAGAAAAAAAGGAGGATTGGATGGTTTCAGGCCCCGGCCTGAAGTCCCAAACCCTCAGCAGCAGAAACAAAACCTGCAATATCCCACAGGTTGGAATCCCCGCTAGGAGTCAGCCCTCTCATAATGCATATTCAGTGATCTTTATTAAATACCCTATGTAAATGGCGGATTGGTGGTTGTCACTTTAAATTTGCTTTACGCATTGAAAGGGGGGGGTAAGGCAGGTGGTCAGATCAACAGAACAGCGAAGATTCATGTTTCTCCAAAGTTTATAGGGATAAAATTTTGGGTTTTTTTACAGTGAAAGGGGCCTTTAATTTCATTTGATTTCAACTTAGTATCCTTTGGTAGAGCGGAGCAAGGTATGTAAAGTTGACCTATATTTTGTATTTTGTCATTTCTTCAAGTTCATATGAGCTCTGCTTTATTTAATTGTTTCTACCGTCTTTATTATTTAAATAGTTATTTTTCATGTTTCTTTGCAAACGTGAACTTTATTTATCCTATTTGTCTGTATATGTATTCATTTGTTTTCATTGTTTCTTTGTGTAGTTTCACAGTGCTGTGCAACTAAGATTTGAGAGCGCTCTTCAAGGCGGAATAAAGAGAGAACTTGAAGCACCCGTCAGAAACTCTCTGTCTCTCTTGTTTGTGAGAACCAAAGGGCAACTACACCCTAATACTCCGTCAGTTTTGCCTTTCATTGAATTGTTCGATGTGAGATGACACCAACACTACCGGTGATGTCTAAAGATGATCTCTCTTTGTTTAAAATGCATGCATTTGCAATAATACCTGATGCTCTGTGTTGCTTTTTGGAACGAGATTTGCTGCATAAACTTGGTGCTCATATTACATTTGACAATAATTCTCTGCAACTCATGTTTCCTCCTGTCTATTCTCTCACTGTCAATGCAGGAAGTGCTCCTTTGGAGGACACAGCTGCATCTGCAGCCATACTGGAACTGACTGCTGTTAACCCTCGACTATGGGTGGCGCATAAAGACAAAGCAGGCCTTATTAATGCTACAAGGCTACTCTGCTCAAATGCACACCAATTTATTGTAAACAATACCCTCTCTCCAAGGAAAAGGAAGATGGAATTCAGCCTGTTATTGAACAGTTACTGGCTCAAGGCATTCTGATTCATACTCATTCACCCTACAATATGCCAATTAATCCAATTAAAAGGCTAATGGTTCTTGGCGATTAACACAGGATTTAAGAAAAATTTATGACTTGATTAAGCCATTAGCTCCTATTGTACCTGATGTGCATACAATACTTAATTCTATTCATCGTACATCCTGAAACGCAGCCACTGTTTGCATTCACCTTTGACCACACCCAATATACATTTCAGTGACTCCCCATGGGTCTGACTGATGCGCCCTCCTGGTTCTCCGCAGCAGTGCACGAGACGCTCAAGGATGCACAACTACCTCCAGACACCTATTTGCTGCAGTATGTGGATGACCTGTTAGTTATCGGAGCCTCTGAGGTCTCATGTGCTGCTGCCTCCACCATTGTATGCAATATTTTAGCAGAGGTCGGTTTTAAGGCATCCAAAGAGTTCAAAGGAGGGTCAAATATCTTGGACATGAACTGTTGCAAGACACAATAAAACTGTCTGAAGAGCACATCAAGGCCATTGCTACATATATAAGCATCCTTCTATGAAGAAGCAAATGCAAAGCTTCTTGGGCCTAGTGAAGTATTGCAGAGCGTGGGTGCCAAATTGTTCCATGTATGACAAAATCCTGAGAGCGGCCACCTTACAGGACTCTGATGACATTACATGGACGACTAAAATGGACCACACATTCAGTCACTTGCAAGCTTCCTTGAATAAGCCACCTGCTCTTGGCTTATGTGCATATGGCTCAGGAACATGGGGGTAATTTTCTGTGGCATATTTGTCAAAAACATTGGATTCCTTGGCAAAGGGGCTTGTTTGCGTGCAGTGGCTGCTACAGTGATCATGGTACAGGACGCAGAGCATATTGTTCTATCACATCCATTGACTGTACATACTTCCCATCAGGTAGGCGCTATTATGCAAAACATTTCTACTCAGCATATGACTGCTCAAAGCTTTCAGGTTACTTAAGTAATACTATTAGCAATGCTACTGCTAATTTAACCCTGAAACCAACCTCTATTGTCCACTGTCCTACTTTATGTTTGCATAAATTGTTAACACAGGGTAAATTTGAGGAGACGGATCACGACTGCCTGACCAGGATTCAAGTTTCTATGGCTTGCAGGCCAGATGTGTCTGCATCTGTCCTGGAGGAGAGAATCATTGGTATGTAGATGGATCATGCTATAAACCAAATGATAACGAATACTGGTGTGCCTACTCAATTGCTGAATTACTTGATCGCATAATTGAGGCGTACGTGTGGTGGCGGAGTTAATTCATGCAGCTCAGCTACCATCCAAACTGGCTGTGATAAAGGTAGCTGGGCATGCATCGGGAGATTCAGATAAGGCAAAAGGAAACAGATTATCAGATGAAGTAGCAAAGTGGGCAGCCAAAGAGGTAATATTAAGTCCACATGTAGACAAAGCAGGCACAGATGTGCTTATGATGTCTTTGTGTTAACTGATGATTTGGATATTAAGCTGTTACAGGCTAACCCTACAAAAGCTGATTTAACAAATGAGCAAATGAGGTGAAACCGGGTCCAATAAAATCACATTTTTAACTTATTTTAAACAAAAGTAATGAAAAAAATAAATAAAACACAACAAAATCATAAAATAAATTCTAAATATAATTAAAAATAAATATAAAATGTAAAAAAATATAATAGCATTTCAATTATGCTAAATGCTACACTATATGAAAGAAAAAATCTCTAGTAATTGTTAACAAAATGCAATTACTCAATTTGGATTAGATTTTTTGACAAATTATTTAATAATAATATATAATAATAATAATAATAATAATAAATCAGTGCCATTAAAGTGTCAGATTACAGGGTGTTGTTTCTCTAACCTGACTGGTAAAAGCAGGACTCTCTGAAGAACAGGTATCCTCCTGGGCGGAGCCACGTGAGAACTTCTCAGCCAATGACTTCAGCTCCTGGTCACTCAGATACATCAACAGCCAACTACAGAAGACCATGTCAAAACTGAAACAGAAAATGTCAGAGAGATGAAGTGAAAATCAAATGAGATGGGCTGCATCCTCTTAGATCTTTTATACCCAATGAAACTGAAATCGAATATTAATAATCATCTAAAAAAAACTTTTCTGTTATAAAGAAACTTTTGTGGAAAGATTCCACAGATGTGAAATGCTCTTCATGGAGCCCTCAGTGCTAATAAAGAAGCTTTATATCGAAGAGTAAAGCTGTTAACTCTTAATACGCTAACAGTTGGCATACTGTATTCACATTTACTATTTACTTTTTTTCTAGGAAAATGGATTAAAATACTCAATATCAGGGTGTATCCAAAAATTTTGCTAGTCAGTGCTTTGTAAAATGAGAATCATAGCAGTGACACTCTTAGCCTATTTGCCTAAAAAATGTCTTTATCTAGGCAAAAGGTTAATCCAAGATACACTGGCAACTCTAACAACGGGAAAAGACAAGAAAATAACTAAACTAAGAAAACCGAGACCAGACACAAGACTATGAAAACATGAAACGGGCCCCGTAAAGCAGCTATCACTAGTAGAGGTAAATAAGTAGAAAAATGCTGAAGACTAAACAGAAAATAAACACTAAACAATGCTCTGCGGTAAGTGAGAGTGAGTCAGTGCTTAAAAAGCGTGTGTGTGACTGGATGCAGCTGTGTAATCAGACTGAATGCCGGTGAAACCAATATGTGTGAAGGCGTCTGGGAGACGGAGTCCAGGGTGGTGTACAACAGTCTGGGTGGTGTGAAAGTCAATATGATGGAATAATGACATCTTGAGGTGAACACAGAAGTTCATAGACCAAATTCATGACATCTGGAGACTCTAGGTATATTGGTAAATGGTGGCACTATAAAGTGTTTCTAATGCTTTTATTCTTGGTCTAACACCTAACTATTAATTTTAAGTCGTATGCCATTAATATATCGGTCCAACTTTATATTAGGTGGCCTTAACTACTATTTACCCACATTTAAATTATAATCTGGTACAATGCACTTAATTTGTACCTACAAGTTTCACTTATATTTAAAAAAAAAAATACCTATATGTAGTTACATCTGTTATAATTTTTGTAATAACATAATTACATTGTTGACCTATCCCATACACCTTAACTAACCATTAAACCTACTATTATCACCAAACCTGTTTCTAAATTTAATAATCTTGTTGCTAATCACACCTTAATTTTGTGATTTCTAAATTATTGCATCATCCTTCTCATGGGTACTTAATAATTTTCATATTTAAATGATAATTACATTCAAAATGAATAGCAGTTGTTGAAATTGACGTGGTTTAGTATTGGTAAAATCAGAATATTGGCTGGCCTAATAATCCTGCACACACTGTAGCTGTGTTTATGTGGCTGAATATACACAAGTACCTGTGTTTAGGAAGTCCAGCTTTGTGACATCAGCTTGGATGAATTCAGCGTGGCCCAGGTGACTGTTGTCCTTTCTGTTCTTTTCCACAAACTTCTCCATGAAATCCACAGCAGTCACGTGACGAGCCTTGCCAATGAGGTGACGCGTGAAACGACTGAAAAGAGGTCATAATAACAATTCAGCAAATAAAGCAATAAAAGCTTAGTACTGGCCAAAGAAACAGATCACCTGACCATTTGACCATTGATTAGTTTCCACAAGATTTTCACTGAGACATATAATTACATTGCGGCATATAATTATATACTACAGTGAGTATTATTTAATTAATGCTCCTTGTTGTAAGGAAGGCACAAAGGTTGAGTTGGAATCCATGCACAGAAGTTTAATAAGGGCAAGGCGATGCACAGAGTGATAGGCGGGCAGAGAGTCAGCAACAAATAAAGCAGTCCGCTCAGTTAATAAATACAGAGGAATATCCAGAGGCAATAGGCAGGCAATAGGTCAAAACCAGAATACAGTCCAATCAGGCAAACAATACAAGAATCAAAAACACAGTTTACAGATATGGTAATGGTAATGGTAATGGTAATGTAATAGTAATGGCCATGGCATGATGTATTAGAAGCAGAGAGAGTGCTAGAACTCCGGTGAGAGCTCCCTCTGCTGGCTAGATGTTACACTTGTTTGACATGTTTGAATCTTCTACCTTGTTGAATCTCACATAAGGTAAAAATTAATTGGTTTAGTTATTTTCAATTAATGTAAATGCCTATGTTTCCATGAAATGATCTTGCAATTTTATAGTGCTGTTTGTATATATTATATATATCTTAAATATATCCTAAATAATAAGTATGTTCATACTATGGTAATGTACAACGATTTCATTTCTAACATTAAATCTATTTTTTTAATAACATTATTATCTTTATGCAAATGTGATCACTGACCCGATTCCAGCACCGAGTTCCAGCACATCAGAACCAGCCAGAGGAGAAGCAGGGACAGAATCTCTGGCAGCTCGTGTTGGGTCAGTTCTGAGCGTTTGAATCTAGCATCATCTCCTCTACTGTTGCAGACTTGGAGCATTCTCTTCCAGAACTCGTCATCATGTTTCGCTCGGTTTCTGTGGGAGACAAATCCCGTCAGAGTAAGGACACTGAGGATATTTCTGTTTCTATAGATTTTCTACTCATAGTTACTTTTACAAAAACCTAGTACTCTATTAAAAAAAAGAGGTTTCATGTTTTGAAAAAAGAAAAAAAAAGTTAAGTAACACATTGAATTAAATATATAATTCTGAAGTAGTTTTGTAGATTAGGTTTATTTTGAGTGGTTTATATTGCATAATTCTTATGTGTAAAATAAGTGATAATTTCCTTTTTTTATGATTTATATGTTCTCTTAATGACATGTTCTCCAGACATCTGACCATCTCCTATATACTGTATTATATTGCATTATATTGTATTATTACAAAAAAACAACATTATTTTAAAGTTCTATTCTGTAAAGCTAAACTGAGAAATGTCTGAATAAGAAACAATAAAGATACAAGCAATATTTGACAAAATACTGCATTGAGGAAAGAAAATGTTCTCACCTGACATCAGTATTTAAAACCCATAATTAAACTATAATGATCTAATTACAAACTCATGTAACTCCAAAGTGAGTTATGTGTAATGACAAGTTATTCAAGTTTCATTTCTTCATCTCAATGTTGACATAGGAAAAAAATGTCCATGTGTTTTTGTCCTACCTTCTTCCATTATCAGTGAAATAGAATAAAATCACAAAACGGAATATCCAGATCAAATCAAACTCTTTAGCACCAGAACAGTTTGATCTCAGTCAGTCTCTTTAACTAGTCACCACGCGCTGTCCTGTCGGTCTATATTACTCAGGACTGGATGTGTGCATTCCTCCAGGCATCATTTACAGACGGTTAGAGAGGGAGCGTCAAACCGGAATAACACCATATTCTTACAGTTTCTGATTGAGAAATGAGAAGAGAGAGAGACGCCCTACATGCTCCTCCTCGGTCCAGAATCCAGATGCCCTGGTCGAAGGTTTAATGCGTGTTTGGTCTTTTCGTTGCGTTTTTTAAAAATCACTTATATGTATTTATCCCTTCTCAGATTAGTCTTATTGCATGACAGGTTTTTTGATTTCCTTGCCTCATAGTCCCTTCCTGGTCCTAGGTGCCAAACTCTGAGTGGTGCCTAAAGGGACCATGAGATCTTGAGGGCGTGTGGAGGGCAGAGTCGTCACCTGAAAGAACAACATTAAAGACAAGCACTGTAAGAAATCACATCAGCGATATGTACAGTCTCTTTTAAGTATCAGCGTTCTGTGCCGCTGCAGTTTCTGGTCAGGTGTGTCCATCTGCACCGGCTGTGGTGATATTCAGCCTGCAGGATTACTTTGATGTACCAGGTCCGTTGAGTTGATCAAACATGAGTTGAAAGCATCGTTTTATTCTGGAGAGGTGTCTTCTCCAGTAGGTTCATTTGATGATCCTCACCAGCTTTCAGTCACCTTCCCGTAGAAGGTGTGTCTTGCTGAATTTTTTCAGGTCTCCATAAATGAAGGAATCATTCCACTGGCGATTCTCAATGAACGCAAGGCATCTAAACAACTCCTGAGTAATCAAGCAATAACCGAATACTGACTTGGGTGATGTTTTGGGTTGAAAAGGGTTAAACAAAAGTTCACAAAGTAGCAACCATCTGTCAAGTGCGAGTAGTAAACAGGGTCTCCATTTCTGGGAATCAACTTATTTTAATGGACAGGTCTCAAGTGGTTTCAGATTATTTACTACCACTAAATGTTACAATTTGGATTTAGGTTCTTGGTCTGAGTATGAATAATAGGGAAGTAACAAAATCAATAAAACTAGTATATTTACCCGGTGATATGCAAAATTTAAATAAAACATAGAATTAAACATAGAAATACACAATTTCATTTTTCATTTCATTTTCCTATATCAATAGTTTCATTTTAAAAAGCATTAATGCAAACCTTAGAATTTAATCTGGGTCAAAACAGCAGAAAGAATTTAAAATCTGTGAATTCAGTTTTCTTCTAATCTTTCTCTCAATCATTCAGTAATTCATTTCCATATTATAAGAGCCAGTCACACTTGATAATAATGTAAAGTTGATTATTTCACTTGAATGAATTTGTATAGTCATTAGACATATGCCACAAACTAAATGAACTAAGCTTAACAATGCCAATGGCCAGGACATAAGTGTTTGCTCCTGGGAGACCAGCTGCATTGCTGAATAGAGTCTCAATTCAAAATCTGAGTCACTGTTGTGTGATTTGTATGCCATATCCTATACTTACAAATTCACATACAGTAAGTTCACTTTTAAACCATAAGATTGCACAAATGTTTTGAAATGAAATTTAAAAAATTATTTAATTGTAACCTCTATGTGTGAAATTATGTGTAGAGGCTTTTAGGCTTTTAGTTATATTATATTTAAATGCTGCTGCCCAGTCCTCTAGTTGTGATTAAATTCATGAG